>NW_005842567.1:201281-215711 GCF_000455745.1 Alligator sinensis | reverse complement strand
TAACCTGGTCATAAAAAGATACTAGATTAGTCAGGCATGATCTGCCTGCTACGAACCCGTGCTGGTTTCCCCTCAGCATAATTTGTCCTGCCGGGCTCTCACAAATGTGAGCCTTGATAATTTTTTCTAAGACTTTGGCAAGGAATGAGGTGAGACTGACTGGCCTATAGTTGCCTGGGTCCTCCTTCCTCCCCTTCTTGAAAATGGGGACCACACTCGCCCTTTTCCAGTCCTCCAGGACTTGGCCTGTGCACCACGAGCGTTCAAATATTCCCGCCAGTGGCTCTGCAATGATGTCGGCCAGTGCCTTCAGCACCCTCGGATGGAGCTCATCCGGGCCTGCCGACTTAAAGGCATCCAGTTCTTCCAAGTGACTCTGCACCATCTCAGGGTCTACGCATGGTAGTCTGGCGCCTTGCTGCTGCCTCTCTACAACCCCAGTGAGAGACTTGTCCTGCTCCTCTCTTAGGAACACTGATGCAAAGAACTCATTGAGGAGTTCAGCCTTGTCCCCCCTGTCCGTCACCAATTGCTTCTGCCCATTTAGCAGGGGTCCTATTCCTCCCTGGGCCTTCCTTTTACTCCCTACATATCTAAAAAACAATTTCTTGTTGTCCTTTACTTGGGATGCCATCCTCAGCTCCATGGTAGCTTTGGCCTGTCTAACTGCCTTCCTACAAGCGCAAGCAGAGGAGGTATATTCGTCTTTAAGAGGAGGCTGGATAGGCACTTGACTGAGGTCATATGACACCAGCATCTGTTCCTGCCCAAGGCAGGGGGTCGGACTTGATGATCTGTTTAGGTCCCTTCCAACGCTAGCTACTGTGATACTATGATACCTCCAGCAGCCAGGAGCATGGGTCTCCTGAGGCCTTGGCATGGGGGGGAGGACTGCTGCAGATGGTGCTCCCACTCTCAGCCATACTCCACATGCCATGTCTCCTCCACCCAGGCCTTGTGAAAGAGCTCCCCCTGAGCCTCATAGATGTTATGCAGCACACAGGCTTTGACGATGACCCAGGGGAGGTTGTACTCATTGAACTTGAGGCAGGTGGTGAGGGTGCACTAGCATCCCTTGAGGCAATGAAAGGCGCACTCCACCAGGGCATGGGTCCAGCTTAGGCAGCAGTTAAAGAGGGCCTGGCGGGGGTCCAGGTGGCTGATGTAGGACCCCATGAGCCAGGACAGGAACTGGTAGGCGGGGTACCTGATGAGGTGAGGTGGGACTATTAGGGAGCCCAGCTGCAGGTCTGGCACCCTGACACAAAGTTCCTACTCTCCACCAGGCCTGGCAGGCCAGAGTTCCTGAAGGTGCGGGCATTGTGGACAATGCCCATCCAGCCAACACTCATGTTCATGAAGACCCCGCAGTGGGCAACAGTGGCCTGGAGCACCACAGAGAGAAAGCTCCTCTGGCTGTAGTAAAGGCAGTCTCCATGGGGTGGGCAGGTAACAGGGATATGCATCCCATCTAGCACCCCAATGTGCTGGGGGAATCCCAGAGCACAGAACCCCACCACCGCTGCTGGGGGGTCCTGAACACGGAGCCCAGTGTACCCCAGCACATCCTGGAGGGCACCACGCACCTCCAGGATGGCCTCCCTAATGGTGGCCTTGCCATGCCAAGCAGGTGGCTAATGTACCGTAGGCTGGTGGGTGTGGCCAGCTTGTGCAGTGTGAGGGCCAGCTGGGTGTCTGCAGGGAGAGGCGGCTGTATGGCAGTGTCCTGCCACTCCAGGTGTGGCCAGAGTTGTTCTAGGAGATCCCAGAAGGTGGCCTGGGTTATGCAGAAGGCCTGCAGCCACTGCTTATCATCCCAGGTATGCTGGATGATGTGCCGCCACTAGTCCTGGCTGGCCCACTGGGTCCAGAGGCATTGGGGCTGGAGGCCCAGGAGGACAATGGCAGTCCCAATGATGGCATTCTGGAGCCCATCGTCAGCCATGCGGTGGCCCTGGGACAGCATGTGGTAGGCGGGGAGGTGGTTGTTGCATGTAGGGGAGCCAGGAGATGGCCATGGGCCAACCGGCAGCCAGAGACTTCTAGGAGTGTGGGGCACTGGTTGTTGTTGCCACGGGCAGGGACAAGAACAGCCCTGGCTCATGGAGGCAGAGGTGGCAAGGAGAGCACTGCCCCATGCTCTCACTGCACTGCACACTCTGCTCTTGGCCAGGGAAGTGGCTGGTCAGTCAGCAGTGAGCGGGGCTGGCTTTTGAAGAGGGCTGCCAGGTGCTCGCAGCTGCAGCCAGAGCCTGGAGCTCCCCATGATGGTCACAGAGGCCCATTGCAGGACCCCAGAAGGAGTAGATTGGCAACAAATCTGCTTGTGCTTCCGGGCACATGTAGACACCTGGCTGGCAGTTTACTCATGAGTAAATTTACTTGCAAGTAAACTGGTGCCACTGCAAATGCACTTGTAGATGCACCCACAGATAGGTTTATTGCAAGGTCAGTGTTTTCAAATTTGTCCTTCACTTCCATTTGCTCAGGAAGAACAGGGTTTGACAGTAAGAAGTGGGAAAAGGCTCTGTGGAGGGAATAAGTTGGGGCAGAAGAAGACAAAGGGGCTACCTGACCCCCCAGATTTATTTTCCCTGCTGTAGCAATAGGAGGGGGGCAAATTCAAGGCAAACCTTCAATAATTAGATTCTGTACCTGGAAAATTATAACAAATTTATACATTTTCGATATATAGCATGTAATTATTGGGAAGTCATCTACATTCAGGGTCATCTTATATTCAAGTAAATACAGTAATTTAATTAACATTCATTAGTATCTTGCTCATTAAGTATTAATATCTTGTTTGTTAAGTATGTGTGTGTCTACACATGCACTTTAATGCTCAGTGGACTATTTTACTGTGCATTGAAGTGCCACATAAAAAAATATGACATGCTAATGAGCAGTAAAATAGTCTACTGTGCATTAAGCATCATTTTAAAAGTATGCAAATGCGCTACTGTACATTAGCGCAGCCTAATGTGCATTAATTTAGTACTTTGCATTGGAAGTACTAAATTTAATGCTTATTAGAAAAGACACATTAATGCACGTGTAGATGTGCCCAGTGTTAGATGGGTGAATAGCACTACCTTAGTGGTACAAGTGGCATTTTGGGCCACTTTAACAGGTTTTTTATCCTACCTTCTGG
Source organism: Alligator sinensis (assembly GCF_000455745.1). NCBI lineage: Eukaryota > Metazoa > Chordata > Crocodylia > Alligatoridae > Alligator > Alligator sinensis. The sequence continues at coordinate 212,557 of NW_005842567.1, read as the reverse complement.
GAAGGCATGGACTTTATGCGACATAAAACAGAGGGGAATCTACCACCTTTTAGCTGGACACCAGGTTCTAGCCCCCTCCCTCAAATTTGAATCTGTATCTTCTGCTTCCCAACAAAATGCTCTAAACACTAGCTATGGGCTCTGCTCTGCTGAAGCTGTTCTAAAAGACAGCCAAAGTATGTGAGGCAATAGGGGAGTCCATTGGAGGAAGTGAGATACGCTCCGCCATGGAAGGGAAGAAGCCCTGAGTTTTAATCTATGTTCTTGCCTCAGTGAGACAAAAACAACTCCACTACTGTTTTTTCACTTTATCCAATGATTCTTACATGCCACATCCTGAAATATGATTGGGAGCATGCCCAAAAGGAAGGGGTAGAATCAAAACACCTGTGTAAGGGGCTCAGAATGCCATTTACGTGTCTAAAATTAGCCTTAGCATTTCTATAAATAAGGGAAATACCTTGCTTTTGTGTTTGTGGTCATGTACACCATAACAAATACCTTTACCCTTCTTAATTGCATTTTAATACTAATCTCTTCTGCTTACACTCTATTCACCTGCAATTTCAAACTCCAGCTCTTAGTGAATCAGAGCAGAAACCCACCTCCTTACAGTTCTTTTTCTCTTTGCTGTGCTCTACTTTTGCCTGATAATGAAATAAGGGATGGATTATGAGTACAACAAAAGTGATCCATTTCTAGTATAACATTTATATATACAACCCCTGCAGCTCTGACATTCCTGGAGGAAAAATGCTAGTCATGTAACCTGTCTCATTAGTTTTCGAGATAAGAAGACTACAATTCAAAATACTGCTCTGTGCCATCCTGGCACTTTACAGACTGATCTTTAATTCATTTTTCTTTAATGACCCATCTATTTGCTCATAAACCAGACCTCCAGGTCTCAAAAAATCCTTCATTAGAGACATTACAACTTTTTTTTAAGGAAGAAACTAAATGCAATGCAATCTGCTATCATCTTATATCATCTGCATTTGTATCCTCTCATTAGGAATACATTCTGTTCTTGCTGGTGTATGTCCCTGAGAGTTTGTGATGTAGAGAATTTCTGTGCTTAACTCCATCTTTGTTCTAAATGTCCAACTATGGCTAAAACTTGTGGAAGACCCTTGAAAGTATGATAAGTTTGGAAAGCACTTCCTACCAGTGGAACTGGAAGGTGCCATGAAACTACTGTTTGATTTCCCACTTTATTCCCACTTTATTTCATGCTCTCTTGACCTTCAGCATTTTAACTCTGACTTCTCATGAGGATTTTTACATATTTACCATAATAAAGCAGTTGAAAACAGATTTAGTATTAGGTCCCTACAGGGCAGTTAAAATGACAGATTTTTTTTTTTTACGCAGATTGATTTTCAGTTCTATCATTCAAATTCCTTGTAATATCTTCTCTTACTGCTGAGGTATGAACCAATTCATAATGAATATTTTTTTGCAAGCATCACTTCTAAATTGGATTCCTCATGCTCTTTTTATTCTTGTGAAATGCATTTTCATCTATTCTTCTCTTTTGTGTAGACTGATCTTTTCAAGTCATTTATACTCTTCCATATTTTGGAATATCCCCATCTTGGATCTCAGTTTGTTTCACAATTACTATTGAACTACCATTAAATTACTATCTAGGTTTTTTTCCCTTAAAGTTTTGTCCCTGTGCTGCTACTTGTATGCAATCAATGTAAAAGAGTAGAAGCCAGACTGTGGTCTTGATGGTGAGGTCCACCGAAGGTCTATCATATTTTGTTCTGGATATATACAGACTGTTGATCTACCAAAAATGAAGTCCAGGGAGTGTGAAGTAAGACTTGGAATGTTATCTTTAGGGATGATCACTGTCATAGTGACTAAATTTACTGCACCTCTCACCCCACATGGCCTCCTCTATGATAAGTATCCTACTTAGGTCTGGTTCATCCTTTTTTGGAGTCTGTCCCTACAAACTAGAGACCTTCAGTTCCATTTTTCTGCAAAATGCTACAATGATCTCAGCAAAATGCCTTTTTAGCACCTGCAGTTATGTAATCTCAGGGACAATGACATGGTTATGCACTGACCACTTTGCTTTCATGAAGCAAAAAGTTATTTACTCAAAATAAAACCATTTCAGAAAAAGCATATTTTAAAGCTACAAATGGCTTATATGCATGCCTTATTCACTGGGTAGTCACCTATTTTCCATAGAGACACTCTGAAGTACATCTGGTCTTCTTCTGTTGGGCTTTCTGTGCTAGTGAGTCTTAGGGCTATCCCTCCTTGGATGGTATGTAAATGATTCTCACACAGTTTGGGGCTGTCACTTTACACTGCTTCAAGTCCTCTGCCTTTTAAGGCTTACAGAAGTGCCATATAAGTCTGGATGTTGTTTTCTTTGGAAGGTGGAGTGATATTTCCAAAAAGTTGTTACCTGCATTGTTTCCACACTGGTAATTTGCATTAATTACCCCCAGTGTCTTTAGCTCACCTAGAGTCAGGAGGACAAACTCTAACAAGCCTATCAAAATACATATTACATTTATGAAGTTAAAAAGGTAGTTTGAATATTCCATGATTCTAGGACATGATTCCACAGTCACAACAAGGAATCGTTTAAAAATGTCCGTTTAAAAATACATTCAATTATTCAATCCTTTATTACCTGAGTTTTTGTGCACTTGTACTCTAGGGGTACAGAGAGATGTTTAGGCACCTTCTCTAACTCATGGTGCTTGACATAAAGCACAATGAGTTAGAGCGCTCCCCTAACCCAACAAATATTTGCTGGTTGGCTCAGGTGGATTGAACCTGCCTGCACTGGCCTGTCAGCAGTGAGCATAGGTGGTGGGAGGTGGGGAACTAATGTGGCTTAGCCTCCACAAATGTGGGGCAGCAGTAGGGCTGTGGGCTTCTGGCAGCTGCAGCAGGGGTGAGGAGAGGCAAGCAGGCAGTGGTGAGGGAGGGAGTGGAGCTGGGGCAGGCCCTGCACAGCTGGGATGGGGTATGGGACTGAGCTGTGAGTGGCTCATCTGGGGGGATGCTGCACCTGCCGCTGAGCACCCCCTGGAAGGCATGGGGGGGTGTGTCCCCAGATCTGTGTGGGGTGGGGTGGGCTGCTGCTGCAGGCTGGGGCTGAGGCAGTGCCAGGCTCTTCCCTGAGGTGGGAGAGTGTGTGGGGGCTGGATTGTGCTGCACTCAGGCTTATAAAAATCATCATACAAGTTAGGGTGGCAGTGGTGCTGGGAGAGGGGCTACCGGGGGGGGGGCTGCAGTCACCCAAAATTAGCTGTAGCCACCCCAGCACCCCTCCCAGTGATGCTGCTGCCTGCCCTGAGTGCAGCGTAACTCAACTCCTAGCCGGGAAGCACCCAGCGCAGCCCCAGATGGCAGTGGCAGCCTACCCTGCCCCACACAGATCCCAGGCACATGCCTGCCATACCCTTTTGGTATGTTTGCAGTGGCAGGAGCCACCACCCTCTCCCCACACCAGGCACCCCTCCCCCGGACAAGCCACTCATAGCTCCATCCTGGCTGTGCAGGGCCTCCCCCCCTATAGCCCTTTCCCCTCCCCCCGCCTCTTCCTCCACAGACTTACCTGCTGGGGGACATGCACATGCATGCATATGTGCTCTCAGCCCCACCAAATAATTTTTTCTCCCTCCACCCATGGCAGCAAGCTGCTGGTTGGACTTTGACTGGCCTGCATTGGAGGGGCGGGGTAATGGATTGGATGTCTGGGTACGGGGGCAGGGGGGGAGGAGCTGGGCCGGGCCTATGAGATGAGGGGGCTCCATTCCACCCCTCCTCCTCCAGCTCAGGTCAGGCAAGCTGGAAGCTTGTGCTGCTCCTTTCCCCCTCTCTGCTTTGCCTGGCCTGAGTTGGAGGGGGAGGGATGGAACACAGCCTCCTCGCTTCGTGGTCTTGGCCCAGCTCCCCCCAGTACTGCAGCTGGAGAGCTGGAGAGGGTCACAAGGTAGGGGGTATGTGGATCAACAGCAGCTGGCATCTCGCTGCTGCTTTCCTCCTCTCTCACTGCTGAAAGCCCTGAGAGTGGGGCTGGGTTACACCTACCTGGCCTGAATGTGCAAAAAATTAACCCTAGGGAACACAAGTTCCCTAAGGTGCTCTAAAGTAGAGCCCATTCATTTAATACCTCATTTGAGGAGGGTTCATTTTTCATGTGATCGGTCACTTTAAAAGCACTCTGCAACCATGAACATATGTCATGGCATGGCTGTAGGGTGCTTTCAGATGCCTGATTGCGTGAAAAATATAACTTGGGTAAGCGCCCTAGAAGCCATAATTAAATCCAGATTAGCACACTGAACAGCATACTGTTGTCTGTGTTGTCCATCCCAGGCCCATTTCCTCATCTTTTTCTACATTTATATGCTGTAATTTGTTGTCTGGTTAATTAATTTTTTTTAGATTCCTCAGAGCCACCTCTGACATACTTTAGCTTTCCATGATAACCTACAACAAGGAAAAAAGACAGATACAACTTTTCTTTCATAGATGCTAAAGTCAGGCTAATGGGAGAATGTGGTTATAGACTCCTCCCAGTTCTGAATATTCTCTGTACTTTTATGTGAGTACATGCAACAAATTTATGGCTTCTTGATTGCTTTTGAGCATGTGCAGGATAGCTGGAAAACATGCCATTTCATACAAAAAACTGCCTTGTAACATCCAAATATGATTTTCTTCAATCATGGTGTTCTAGACAGTAGTTATACACAGTAAAGCTTAATTTAAATTTATCACTCCCCAATAGTTATTGCATTTATATTTGCCCCTCCCCTCTTAATATTCTTAATGGTCTTTGCTTAGTATTTCACAATGCTCAAGAGCGTTTGAGTCATATTCACAGTAAGCATCAGTTGGCATGGTCCTTGCCCTGATATGCTTGCATTCTAATTGCAGGCCTCATATGATGAAAAGCCTTGTAAAATTTAGTAGAAAGGGGTTAGGAGAGGAAGGCCAACATTACAGTAATAAAATAACATGGTACTCCAGCAAAGTCCAGTGTACACAACAGTAGAGCAAGCCAGTTTTTATTGTATAAGTGACTTGTGTCTTGATGAAAATGAATTCCTTAGAAAATGATGGCATTGTTTTTGTACTTAACAGATTATTCACTAGCACATCCAAGATGACATCAGGTAAGTGCCAAGAATGAGAGTGTGATAACTTGTCATCAATTACACACATCACATCCTTATTAATAGATTATTATTAATCTATTAGAATAACTAGTAGAAAGGTCCATCTTTAACTCACAGGATCATAGGAAAGTAAGGCTGGAAGGGATCTCATAAGGTCATCTAGTCCAGTCTCTACTCAAGACAGAATCAACCCTGACTAAACCATCCCAGCCAAGTGTCTGTCTAACCTGCTTTTGAAAGTTTCTGAGGATGGAGATTCCACAGTTTCTCTAGGGATCCCATTCCAATGCCTGACCAGGGCAGTTCCACTTGCTTCATGGGCTTCTCAGAAAGGAGGGTAGAAATGCCTGCTCTTGAGGTTTGCTCCTGGAAGTTTCTGTCATTTAAAAGAAAAAAAAGCTCCATAAAAACTATATATGTGAGATTGTCCTGGGATAGAAGCTGCTAATGTTGTTATACTTATGTAGAGAATCAGACTGGGAATGTAAAACCAAATGAACATGTTTATCATTAAGAAAAGCAGAACTTCTAGAATGAATTAAACTTCACATCAGATGAGCTGGAGAGAAAATTATAGCTCATTCACATCCTTACCACAAGCCAGAGCCAAAGGCAACTCTAAAACATAAAGCTTTCCTTTGTAACTGTCAGCCATGGAGCGATATTGGAACTACATGCTAAAAGAATATTCCCAACTGTTTGGTACCAGAGGTGTGCTACTGTACTGCTATTCAAAATAAAACAATAAAGCCAGTGGTATAATATGTGGTGAGGGTATGTGAAGTAAGAACCTGAATAGAATAATAATGAATCATGCTAATTTAGTTCTTTATACAATAGTTTAAAAAATAAATAATCACAAAAGTCTGTGGGCAAAATGTGAGCTATTCACTGCAGTGGAGAAAAGCAACATAGAGCCTGGAGCAGAGTAAGCCCATTTCTCTTGGGATATATTAGTAGGGGAGCTGATGAGAATTAGGTTTTTCATCCCATCAAGATTTTGGAGATTCTTTTTCTATTCTTCCTTGGAATTAATCCAGGATCTTTACAAGCAATTTTGGTAAAAAATGAACAAGAGAGACCTACATGTGTTCCCAGATGACCAAGAGCCTGGTGAGCTGGGTATCACCCCTGTGATGTGAGACAGCCAACTCCAAGTCTCTGCTCTTCCATTCCTCCATGTCAAAATTTCCTCCTGATAAACTTTTCCCCAAGAAACAATTCAGTGTCAATCATCTGGTGTTTTCTGACAAAAATTCTGTTGCGACTAAAAATTCCCAACCAGCTCTAGTAAAGAATAACATAAATCCCCTATCCTTGCTCTGTGCCCCGTGCCTGGCTAACTCTGCTGCCCAATGAAGAAATAGGCACTGGTATGGTGCCTTAGTTCCTTCACTGGCCTGCTGCTCGAACATACCCTTTTGTCAGGCTGCTAGAATGTTGGCAGAAAGCAAGGACTGTTACCCAATCGGATTGGGTCAGAGGGGGGCAAAATATGGTCCCTGGGCTGGATCCAGCCCACAGAGAATCTTTGTCCAACCCACGGTGGGTCCCTTAGTCCCACCTAGCCCAGGCATTGTCCAGCCATGGTGTGTCCTGTCACCCCCTGGGTATGCAGTGGGACTGTGGCAGTTCCACAGCTGGACTACCTGTCTAGGCAGCACAGGTGGTGGTGGCTCCTTCCATCTGCCGCCACCACTAGCCTCAGCCCTGTGGTACTGGTGGCAGGGGCAGTGCTTGCCACCCACCCCTCCACTGCTGACAGCATCGGTGGAGTTTGCGGGAGTTCCCATTTACTTCCGCTGCACTCCCGCTGCCGCCGTGCCCCCCCAGCTGTGGGGGGCACACGTTGTTAATGACTGGCGGGGACCTGAGCTGCACAGCCCCACCCTGACTCGCCCCGCACCTGCTCTAGACTTGCCTACTCAAGCTCAGCAGCAACAGCAGCAGTGGCTGCCAGGCAGAAACTGTTGCTTAGCATGGGGGAAAAGCAGCCCTTCCTCCTTACCACTGCTGGACTCTTTCTGCTGCAGCCACCTGAAGCCTGCACTAGACTGCCCTGTGGCTGCTTTGCACTGCCACTGCTGGTAGTGATGGCAGTAGAGATGTAGGGCAGCCTGGCATGGGCTATGGGTGGCTGCAGCAGGAAGGACCCAGCAGCGGTGAGGAGGAGGGGCTGCTTTTCCCCTGCGTTGAGCAACAGTTTCTGCCCAGCTGCTCCTGCTGCTTGGCATGGGCAGGTGAGTCTGGAGCAGGCATGGGAAGGGCCAGGTTGGGGCTCTGTGGTGTGGCTCCCCACCAGTACCACGGGTCTGGGGCCAGCAATGGCAGCAGCCAGAAGGAGCCACTGCCACATGGGCTGCCTGTAAGAGCAGTCCAGCTGCAGAGCCACCCCAGCTCCACTGTGTGTCCAGAGGGTGACAGGACACACCATTGGTGGGTGGCACAGAGCAGGCATGGGGCGGGCTGCGGTTGGGGCTGTGTCTGGGGCTTCTGGCTGATCCACTCCCGCTGGGGTGAGTGCAGAGTGGGTATGGGGCAGGGCTGGGGATAAGCATTGGTGGTGGTGGTGGGGAAATGCCGCAGGATACGTGGGCTCTGGGCTGTTGTGGGGCAGGAGGAGGTGCTGACCAGCTTGGGGGTATGCATGGAGTGGCTCCCATGCAGACCCCATCATATCCACAAACCATCCCCCATAAACCCCACCCCCCACACACAATCACACCCCTACATATATATCACATTCACCCACACCCTCCCTCACACACTCCCACAAACCCCACACCCCTCCCCACATGTACCACCCCACACCCACGCACTTCTGGGGGGAGCCCTGCTCACTGCTATGTGCATGTACCCCACCATCATATGCACCCACACCCCCCATGCACACCCCATCCTCACTGCCCACACAATCCCACAGCCCCCCACAAACCCCCCAAACCCCCATACCCACCCACATCCACACATACTCCTGCACCCTTCCCCACACCACACACACACACACACACACACACACACACACACACACACACACACACACACAAACTCCATACCCACCCACCCATATCTCATATACCCCTGCAATATACAAGAATAAGACATCATTTTGAGCTATTATGCAATCACCTCCATATACACCATACAAACACACACAAATTGGGACAAAAATATTTTTTTAAATAAAATTAAAATATGTTATTGTCAATGTTTGATTTTTAGTATATAATTTTTTTCCCAGTTTCATGATGGTAAACCCCCTTCCCAAAAGGGGTACTTTCAGGGACAAGGGGAGGGACTTCTGGTAGCAAAGGGCATAGTTAGGGGGTGGGGTGTCTGGTTCCAAGATGACTACCAAGGGACGGGGCACCTGTCAAGGGGCGTGGCTACCCTTGTGGCCCTGACAGCTCACCAAAACTCATTAAGCAGCCCTTCAGCTAAAATAATTGCCTGCCACTGGTTTAGGTCCAGCTCTTGTGAAAAGGGACAGGAGTGGGTAAAGCTTTTCCCATTCTTTCTCCTCACTATATTCCCTCACAGGAGGTTAGTCATACTCTAGCTCTATGAAGGGAAAATAACAATTACAGGAGACTGTCTAGGCTGTGAATGGAAGTTACATGTGTGAATTGCACAGGCGATCTGTAAGAGTGGAGTTGCTCGTTACACCAATGTTATTTTACTAAATTGTAAAATTATAGGTTGAAGTGTTCTAGGGGAATACTGCTATCATTTCTCACCTCCAAGTTCCAAGGTTATAAACATATATTTCTACAGAAGTCTTCTGCTTCTGGAAATTTGACACTGCTCTACTTCTTGTTGATGCTTTTTCATGTTGCAGTTTAGCTGGTAGCAAAGAATATTGCATCAAATTCTGCCTTTGTAATTACGCCTACAATTGCCACTATACTTAATGGGTACCTCACGCATTCATCCAAGCACAGCATTTCACCAAACAAGCAACTCAACCAATGTCAAATATTGGAGTGAATGATATGTGGAATTATCTCTGAAATGCATTTAAACTGTGTTATGAGAAACAGATGAGGGGCTGCTAACATAAAATCTGATTTAAATTATGGATCATTATGCTACAACCTCTCTGCAGTTAAACTAAATAACAACAGCAAGGCATTTTTTTTCCTTGTGATATCCACTTCTATTTTTACTCTCAGGTTTTGCCAGCCACATTCTCCACTTTTAAAAAATAATGAAAGTCTGCTCCTTTGAATTCTCTGATCAAACTCTAAACTATTAAGAAGAGCAAAAGGATTAAATCTGAAAGGTCATTAGATTGGCACTACCTTACTAAAACCTATTGTCTATTGGAAAAACAAATAGCATTTTAAATGTGCTGTTACTGATAAAATCCTGCCTTCCTTTTTTTCTCCTTGAATTAATTTTAATCAAATCAACTACTCATCAGTCAATGCATGTACTTTGCAGTTATATAGGCCCTCAGTTGTAATGAAAATGAAGATCCCTATACTTCTTCAATGTGTGCCCTATATAGGTCAGTTACTTATAAATGCAGTCTAGGCTCAAATTCTGCTGCTAGGGTCATGCTCCACCCCACTGAAATCAGTGAAGGAAACCTTGTTTTCTATATCCCCATTCCTATAACCATCCTTCATCTGAATAACATATATTTGACTTTTCTCACTGCCCAGCATGGTAGTTATATTCTTCACAGTGCAAGAATTGAGGATGTTTGTAAAATAAGGATAAAAGTGTACATATAAAATTGGGCTAAAGCTTATTAAGCAGCCTTTCCATAGAGTCATGTAATCCTGAGATAATATCATGCAAACTCTCCTCCTTTCAAAAGGAAAAAAAAAGAAGCTTCTGTACTGGATCAGGGTTTCCTGGACACCAGTTTCTTTGGCCTTAGCTGAATGATTTGCAATTAACTAATGCTCTAGGATACTTATCTACAGTATTTTTGAGAGCTGCACGATTATAATGTCCAGGATGTTACTTGAGCTACTAGTACATAAGAATTACAAATGTACTACTTTTTACATGTAAAATTAGTTCTGTGTGAGGTATTAGGCTACAAGGGCCATTCTTAAATTACTTAGCTCCATCAATAATAGTAGTAGAGAGAGTTAGTTAGTCGTGTTGTTCTGAAGTCAGGCGGAAGGCAGAGCAGTGTTAGAGAGAAACCACAGTCACAGCCACAGCCTTTGTCAGATGCTATGATAGCACAGGTTGTTGCTAGTGAAAACTTAAGTATTTCTGAATGAGTTAGTTTGTAATGTGCCAACCTGCCCTGCTTTCTGACTATACTAGCTGATGACTCTGTGGGTGTCTGAAAAGTCTTATGTACAGATGGTCCTAATCCCATAGGGAGACTGCAAATCAATATTGGGGTTGGTGACATTCATCAAGTACTTGGGCTGTGTGGCAAATAATGACATCAATCTTTTTGCAAAAGGGATCATGAATTATTCTATATGTAATTGACCACTAAATTAAAATGATGACGGCACAACAAAATTTTTCAGGAAGAGTCATTAATAGCTATGGGCTAATGGAAAACTCTTACTCATAGTAGTCTTTGCTCACATGAGCAGTCTCATTAGACTAGTGATGCTCAACCTCCAGCCCGCAGAGCCAATGTCATCTGGCCCATGGGGCTCCCCACAGGTCTGCAAATTTGGTAGCAAAGGGACAGCAGCAATTAACACTGTCATTGTTCTCACACCACCTGATTTTTAAGCCCCATGGCCAGATGATGTGGTCCTGTGTACTGGATCAGGCTGACAGGTCTGATCTGCCACACACATGGCCTACCTGGTATGCAGGGCTGGGGCCACGCACCAGATCACACCCACGTGCCAATCCCATGGGCCCACAGATGGATCCTCTACACTAGATCTGGCTATGGACCAACTCTGCACTAGTCATCCTGCCCACAGCCCAGAAAGGTTGAGCATTACAGCATTAGACGATTGCATCAGTGAAGAGCATCCATATTAGAGAGACTGAACTACCAAAATTAGCTCCATGCTTAATGGTGGGGTGGGTGCAGTGTTGGTGGGGCTCTGATCCATCCCCACCTCCATCTGAGGCCAGACAACCCTCAGCCAGCAGCTTACTTTTCCACTTCTT
>NW_005842567.1:196908-201271 GCF_000455745.1 Alligator sinensis | reverse complement strand
CCTGCTGACAGCCCTGGGGAAGGAAACAAATTAACCCTGAGAAACACAAATTCCCTAAGGTGCTCTAATGTAGAGCACCTTCTTTTGATACCTCATTTGATAAGGTTATTTTTTTGCACAATCAGCTACTTTAAAAGTGCTTTGCAGCCATGCACGTGTGTCAGGATATAGCTATAGAGTGCTTTTAGGAGGCTGATCATGCAAAAAAACATAACTTCTGTTTGTACCCAAAGAGGTTTATTTATTACCAGTGTAAATCCAGCCAAAATTGGCAATTACTAAAGCTTGTAAAGAACATTTCTACCAGCACATGCAATTCTGCATTTTGTCTAGTATACAAATGGCCAATGCAGTATACTTCAGCAGAGGGTGTAACCTCTGCAAGTTGCATAATTGTATATAGTTTGGAGGTAACTGCATCTTAACCAGTGCTCAGTTTTACACTTGGAAGCCACCACAGCCTTGAAGATTTGATATTCCTTGTTGTTACGCTAGGTAACTGAAGGATTTTTATCATTTCTTCACGTCATATATCCATTATTTAGTTAATCAGAATGCAAGAATTCTGTACAGTACTGGTATGTAACTACATTACACAGATTTTTTTCCGCATTTGTGAAATTCCTTGTGCTCCAGTTGCAGGTACTTAAATCCCTGTTTCAAATTGACTAATAGCGATTATTAACCAGAATGTAATTAGTGTGCCATTATTCTTCCTTTTCTCTTTAATCCTTCTCTTCTGGTTGGCTCTTGTTTCCAGAACTGTAAAACTATTTGTTAGCAAAAGACACCCACCCCAGCTTTTCACTCCTTTTCACTGAAACAGAAATACTTGAAAATGCACATGAAAGTGAGCAGGTTAAATAACTGCTGAAAATATTTGAAAATGATTTGAAGTTGCGCTTCCTCTCACCCTTCTCTACTGCCTGCCTTTCTCTCCCTAGAACTAAGATCTTCTCCTTGGGATAAATGTTATAGACATTAGATAAAACATTTGTGGTTTCCCTGTTTGTTAATACTGAAAGATGCTCGTCTGTGTCTTCCAATGCAGTTTTGGGATGCAATATAAACATCAGGGATTCTAGTGACACCAAACCTAACTGGTCAGAAGGAGGATGTTGCGAAAGGAGGTGATAGGGACAGCATGCTGTTTTCTTTATGAATGTCCATGCTTTTGCTCTTTCTGAAGATATTTTTAACCATCTGATGACTTTTTGAGTAATTTGCAGTAACTGAGTTTGTAATGGACCAATGTCCACATTACAAAATGACACAGAAGTTGGAACAAAGTGGGGGGTTATCACACTGGGGCCAGAGGCTAAAAATGTAATGTATGTGTAGACTGAAGTTCTTCCAACTCCATTCAGAGCAGGATGAAGTATAAGGAAGCTTTAAGTATAAGGTAGCTGTGTTGTGTTAGAGTGTTTCCTTGTATTGTGGCTGCTAATCTGACCCTTAAAAACTACAAATAATGGGGGAAAAACCTTAATATAAAATGAAATACATAAAATGAAATGAAATAAAAACATATCCTGTACTTGTTATCCCAACTGCTTTTAAGAGAAAACCAAAAAGGCACTGACTTAACACAACTTGGAAACTGCCTTTAGACCAAGAGAACTGATAATGTGTTTTTAAAGAAAATGACACATTTTTGTGTCCTTTTTTGTGCCATTGGGTATACATGGGAGAGGACAGGACTGAGTTTGTACAGGGAGAAGTACTGGAGCAAGAAGATATGGCATAGAAAGGAGTAGGTATTTATGCAAGGTAGGATACTGGGGTTGTATGAGTGCTCGGATACTGTGCCTGTGGTATTAAGTAGGTGTCAGCAGTGATGGCAGTGCAAATGCATGGAGTGTGAAAATGGGGATGCTGACTATATTGAGTGGTTGTGCTAAGTGGCAGAGTTCTTTGGGTAAGTAAATGTGGGTTAGGGTATCCCAGTTCTGGGTTCAACTATATCTTGTCCTCTTTATGACTTCCCCAAGGAAAACCTCTTTCAGTTCTCAGGCAGACATCTTTTTTAGTCAAGTCTGCATATCCCTCCTTATGGCCCTACATTGCTGTTCCCTGGCAGTCCAATGTAATATTACCCCATTGTACCTCAGTTTAATTCAGGTCTTGTAGCTTGTGTTTCTCTGAAGGAAAAGCAACAGTTAACAGGGGCCAGTCAGCTTGCACAAAGCTGAGTACTATTTATCTAGGCCAAAAGTATTACAGAGAAAACAATAAACAGAGTCCGCATGTACTTAGTTTATCAGTATTACGTATCTTCCACATGGGGTCCTGGATGATGCAACACACAGATGTGCCAGATCATTGTTCTGGTGCGACTCTCTGAGTATGTTTACCTGGCACAATACAGTATTGTGCAGAGATGCCCATGGTAACTCTGAATGAGCACCCTATTGCATTAGCACAACACTCTACTTAGTTTCCATGTCCCAAATCAAGATTCTTTTATAATTTTTCTTTTATGTTTTTCAGACCTCTGGAACCCCAGAGCAGACCCATATGTGCAATCTTCTTCTAGGGGTCTGAATTATTACCTGTATTGGTGATCTGCATTAACTACTCCCAGTAAATTTAGCTTCCACAGGACACACATCCATTGAGCTAAGAATACAATTTAGGATCATAGGACTAGAGAGGACTCCCTGGCTGATGAAGTCTGGCTCTTCTTCTAGTCAGAGGTGGATTAAGATTTACTGGGGCCCTGGGCTGCCCCTTTGGCCTGTGGGTTAAAAAATTAACCCTGCGTTGCCCCTGTCCATAGGTCTGTGCTGGAGCCGGAGCCCGGGTCCAGTTGCGCAGGATCCTGCACAACATCGCCCTGTGGCTGAGAGGTGCCAGGGGTACAGTGCCACTGCCCACCAGGTGCGTGTGGTGCCACTGAGCTCCAGGAACATCCCTGCACCCCGCTGCGGCTTAGTTCAGCTGCAGTGGCACCTGCCCAACGTGGAGGATTGCGACCAGGCCAGGCTGGGACCTGGCTGCACTGAGGTTGCCCTGCCAATGGCCAGTGCCCTGCTCCCTGCTGTCTGTGACTGGCCGCTCCCAGGGCTCTGGTGCAGTCATGCCCAGCGGCCCACCCGATAGCTGGCAGCCATGGCCCACCACATTGCTCACACCTGGCTCGGCCACAGGTTTTGTCTGTGCATCCCCTCTCCCCTGTACCTGCCCTCCAGGCATCTGGGGGCCCCAGCTGGCCTGTGTGTTAATCCACCTATGCTTCCAGTCCTAAGCAACCATATCAAGTAATCCTTTTCAGAAATGTATCAAGTTCTATCTTAAAAGTGACAAGTTTTTTGCCCCCACTGCTCCATGTAGAGGCTTATTTTCAAAACCTCATTGCTTTGCTGGTTAGAAACCTACCTCTGATTTTTATATGGAATGTATTCATGGTCAATTTGTACCCATTTGTTTTTGTAAAAGGTGCATAACATGCATCATCTTGATAGAGCAAATCAAATATTCCACATGTCTATAGTTTCTGTGACATCTCAGTAGAATAGGCTTTGAAACTGCCTTGCTTCCAGAGCCTGGCATCTATCACACAAGAATAAGGAGTTGCGTGGTTGGTGTAAGAGAGTTAGGAGAATGGGTTTCAAGGTAGGGACTACAGGTGAAGACTTGGGAAATAAGTGAAAAGGAATGAGGCATGGGACTGGGGGCTGGAGGACCAATGCATTGGATGTAGATGGGGAAAGTGTTGGGGAGGTTGAGTGTGTGGGATGGATGTTTGTGAGGAGGTTACATGGCTGGCAGTTGTGAGAGGGGAGGAATTGGACCCTGTAATATTGGTAATGACTGCAGGTGGGGGCTGGAGGACCAGCGGATTGGATTTAGATGGGGAA
This sequence comes from Alligator sinensis, assembly GCF_000455745.1. NCBI lineage: Eukaryota > Metazoa > Chordata > Crocodylia > Alligatoridae > Alligator > Alligator sinensis. The sequence goes on along the minus strand of NW_005842567.1, from coordinate 197,411 downwards.
AACACTGGGGGAGTAGTGGATGTGGGCACTGGATGTCTGAGAGTTGTGAGAGGGGAGGGATTGGACCATGTAGTACTGGGAATCAGTGCCTTAGCAAAGTTGTTGCGGGGGGAGGGAGGGTTGAGCAGGGTGACTGCCCCGGGCCCCAAAGCGAAGGGGCACCGCCAGGCGCTGCCCAGCCGGGGCGGGGTGCGGATGGAGCTGCAAGCTGCTCGCTTGGAGGGGTGCAGAGATGCGGGGGGAGGGCAGCTCCTGACACTGCTGCCCTCCCGGGGCCCCCCAGCCAGGCCGGGCTGCCACTATGGGCTTTGCCCCTGGTGCCAAACTTCGTTGCTAGGGCACTGCTGGGAATGACTGTAGGTAGGGGCTGGGGGCCGGTCGGCTGGATGTGGATGGGGAAAGTGTTGGGAAGTTGTGGGCATGGGGAAGGGGGTACAAGGATTGCCCCCGGAGGGGAGGGACTGGGGTTAGGTAGGAGAAGGCGGGACGGTGGGGGCGGGGCG
>NW_005842567.1:191786-196635 GCF_000455745.1 Alligator sinensis | reverse complement strand
GCCGGTCCCTGCCGCCCTGCCTCGCCAACCGGACCAGCGCCGGCAGCGCCTGCGTGGGGCAAGTGGGGCAGCTCTTCCAGTCCTTCTCGTCCGCGCTGGTGCTGGTCGTGCTGGTCGCCCTCATCCTCGGCCTCATGCTCCTCTCGCTCGCCACCTTCCACGTTCACAAGCGCAGGATGAAGAAGCGGAAGATGCAGAGGGCGCAGGAGGAGTACGAGCGGGACCACTGCAGCAGCCGGGGCCCGCAGCCCGGGGCCGGGGCCGGGAAGCCCCCCGGGAGAGATGCCCGCCTGGGCCGAGCCCCGCAGGACTCGGGCGCCGCCCGGCCCCGCTTGGACACGGCGGGCGCGGGACTCCTGCAAAGCGTGGTGCTGTCCTGATGGCCCGGGCCCGGCCGGGGCTGGACGGATCTGGGTCGGGCTCATGCTGATGATTCCTCCCCCGGGCTGCTGAGCCCCCCCTGCCCTCCCGCAGCCCCCCACCAGACCAGCCCAACCCAGCCCAGCGCCTGCCACATCGCTGCGCCTCCTTGCCTGGGCGAGCAGGGCCAGATGTGCCTGCTGGACCGAGCCCTGGCTGCCCCCTTCCATGTATATAGCGATGGGGGTTCAGAGACCCCCACCCCAGGCTCTCCATTGCGGCTTGCATATAAACTGCCTGGCCCAGGCAGAGCAAGGTGGGGGGGGGAGGGAGGAGAGGAGCCCCTCCGGGTGCTTTTGAGGCTGGCCCCTCCCCTCCCCTCCCATTGCAGGACCCCCGCCTAGCTGCTGCCTCCCCGCTGTGTGGGCTCCCCACCTCCCTCCCTCCCTCCCGTTGGCCGACTGGACCTCAGCCCAGCTACACACGGGCTGTTTTGGCTCGGACCCCGTCCCCTGCTCTGAGCCTGCTGTTCTCTCCATCGCGGCTGCCAGCTTGCCCCAGCCCAGCCATGGGTGCAGCTGGGCCTCCAGCCCTCCCTCCTCTTGGTCCTGAGGCGAAAGGCAGTGCTGACACCCTGGACTGCCGGCTCTCCCCAGTCCCCCACCCTGGCACATGGCTCCAGCAGCAGCACAGAGCCGGCTTCTACTTTTTTACAGGCATTTTTAACCCTCTTCACCTGTGGCAGGCAGCTGTGAACAGAAGGCATAGGCATTTCCTTCCCCTCCTTGGGTACAGAGCCCCCCCCCCAGCAGCTTGCTGCTAAATCCTGGTCTGGGGCAACTCTTCCATGGAGCCTCCACAGGTCTCTGGGTGGACAAGTGGCTGCTTGCTCCTCTGTGCTGTGGGGGTATCTCTAAAGCGATGTTAGTTACAGGCAATGCAGCTTGGGTGGAATAAGTAAATCAATCCCCATTCTTCTGCAAACCGTGCCTTAGCAGGGTGGCCACTTTAAACTTTGAAACCTTTCCTGCTGGTCTTACAGCAGAGGCGATGCTCTTCTGTGCATGTTCATGAACCGTAAACACAATAGAGAGGAATCATCTGAAGAAGGAGAGCGATCTATATTTCCCTTTAGGCACACATTGCAAGCAAATCCTAACTGGATGTCATTCCCAAGGGTTTTTAATCTGTGCTCTCTACAGGCTTTCTCCTTCCTCACACCCTCCAGGTCCTGATGAAAGGGATGGCTGTTATGTTTTCCAAAAGCGTGGACATCTCCAGTGTGAAAGGTAGCAGGTTGGAATAAATAGCCGACCCTGTTAAAGATCGTTCCATACATTTAAGGAAGGGGCAATATGGCCTTGAGACGGGACCATGCACGGTTCTGGAAATGTTGCAAGATAGCTCCAAAATGTGGGGTTCTGGTCTGGTCTCTTTTCCACATTTTTCCCTTTACTGCCTCAGCTGATCAGATGGGGGCATTGCTGTTGAGCTAGAATCTATTATGTCTCCAGCCTTGGAGGCAAGTGCTCCATCATGCAACTAAAGGAGCTGCTCCATCAGCTCAGGTTAGCGTGGCAACATTTACCTAGTAGTGAAGGATGTTTTTTTACGTGGCAGTTTGATGCGGGTGTTGTGAGTCTCAACACCAAGAGATATGATTCTAACAACTGTCAGGTTGTCTGTAAGAAAGGAGAAAATCTGTTTTTCAATGCAGGGTGCATGAACTTTTCTGTTTAACCCCCTTACACAACTGCAGCGCATTATTGCACCACCAGGGAATGGATTTAGGATGCTGACGTGTGTTCAGGGAGCAGCAATGCTGCCTAAGTGTTGATTTACATTGAATATAGAGAGAAGGTTTTCCTCTTTATTTTGTGCCTTTCTTTAATAGTGTATAATTTCCAGTTTTATAAAGGCAGTAAGATGTTCCACCTTGCTTGAGTGCATTTCTGGTTGATGATTCTATTTCTCTAGTGTCTTAAGTCAGACACTCTCTTTTTTTCTGCCTTATGCACTCAAGGCATGCAATAATTCCCCAGAAGTGTACTGCTTGTCAGATCTTATTGCAATTATAAAATTGCCCTATTACTGGAAGAAAAAAGAAGGGTGGAGATATATATATACACACACACACACACACACACACACACACACACACACACACACACACAATCCTTCTATATGTATGTATTCTGTATAGAACATATATGTAGAAGAGTATATGGATTTTATATACTATATATAAAATTCTGATGTTACTAAAAATGTAATTAATTTTAAAGGTCTCTTAACATGTAATACTCAACTCTCTGTTAGTTAGCTTTGATTTAGTATTTTAATATCTCTGTATTTATGTAAATCCATGTAAATTATGTGGTCTATAAGTAAAATTTCATACTGACTTTAATTTTTCCAGAGCTGTGAGCTTCTTGTGATGGTGCATAAGTTTTTTTTTGTTTTGTTTTGTTTTGTTTTTTTAAATAAAATACATTTTACAAGATACCACAAGTTACAAATGCCCATTTCCACACTGCATTACCACAATAATGGCCAGGAGCCCTTCTAGTACACAGGCTTGGCTTAAAGCACTGGAGGTTTATGAGGTTTATTTGAACAATCTCAGGAGATAAGGTTGATACAGGCAAGACATGTAGATTTTCATTTTTATGAAACAGTAAGCAAGCTGGGGAATAAATGTGGATTTAAAAACAAAGGATTTTATGTGTACCGGGTCTGTCAAATCAATTGCTTCAAAAACCCTACAGCTACAGCTAAACTTATGCACTTTGCATTCAGTATTAATAAGGCTGATGGTTATTTCCCTTCTTCTACTCCTTTTTTAAACCAGAGAAGTGGAAGATGAGGCTTATGCCAACTCTGTAGGGTACCTAACACATACATTTCCAGTTTCATGTGAACTTGCCTAAAGGGCTTGAATTACAGTATCTATATTATACAAGTGTAATATCTATGTATCTGTATTTATCCAAATAGTTTTTGTATAGGGTTTTACACAATCTCTGACGGGATGGAAACCAAACCATTGTGCCATTTGTTTTTGTATGATGAAAAAGGATGTACAGCAGTGTTTTGTGTGCATTTCTTTTTCTATATATTGAGTATGTGTTCTGTTTTGGTAAATTATTCAGGAAACAGGATAGCTGAGCAAAGATTGTAATGCCATAGACTGAAAATCCTTTACTTGTAAGGGCCAGATCCTAGAATTAGATCTTTAACATTCTCAGTCTGAGAGAGAGGCATTTAGTCCACTGCTACCTCATGGCTGTTGGGAGACGTATATAATAATAGGTACTACAGAGCTTAACAATTATTCCATCACCATCCTGACAAGATAGGTAAGTGTTGGCATATTTATTTTACAGAGTGGCAAATGAGAGGTTAATATAAACTGAGAAGTCATACAGTCAATTAGTGGCAATGCTGGGATTAGGGGGTCATTGATTCCTTGTCCTGTGCTCAGTTCATCAGAACCCGTTACTTTTCACAGGGCTTGGTTCAGCTTCCACTGAACTCAATAGAAGTTTCTCCGTTGACTTGAAAGAGAATTAGATTGGGTTCCAGCCATCTTTCTAGTGGATCGCTGGCTACATCACAAGCGCTGGCACAGATATGTAACCTGGCTAGCTATTGCAGTAGAAATGGAAACATTTCTTCTTTAGAAGTGTTACTTCTGCCTCAGGGCTGGACCATATTGGCAGGGTAGCGTGGGGTGCTGCCTTTGCTGCTGTCAATGCTGCTCCTATGAACTTGAGGTGTGCAGGTTTGTCAGTCCTGCATCTTTAACCAAAAATTAAATTCACTTTCTTTTTTGAAAAAAAAAACCCAACTGTTTAAGCATTCTGTTGCTTTTTTGACTACCACATAGACAATCTCCAGGATGAAACTTGGAAGCACGAATTCTGTCTGGAAGTTTGTTTTCCATAAAATGCAGACAATAATCATGCAGGCAATCTTTAGTTATAGAAAAAAATCCAAGCAAAAAATAAAATAGAAATCCAGTGTGAGATAGATGGCAGTTCTATAACTAAAATGTTCTGGTTTTCCTTTTAATTAGAATTTTAGAGCCCACTGTTTGATGTAAACTACTAAGGAGAAACAGTAAAAATAGGAGTCATTTGCAATGATGATGTTAGTTATGTAAAGGACTATAAGTAGCTGTATAGCAAGTTCTTATGTAACTGACTTTTTTCCAGAGAGTTACCAAGTACTTTTCATATTATTCTATAAAACAATGTCCAGTGTTCTGAAACAATTGTGCTTTATATATCATGTTATAAATCTTAGTATAACTTTCATGCAGGGAGAAAACCCCCCCCACTACTTTGACTCTTTATAAATGACTGAGCTATTATAAATCCAATCATAGGATGTGTTTACATTTGCTTTTCTGCATAATCATACTAATTGCATACTTGTATTTTTTCCTGTGGGCCTTTTGAAATTCCTTATATTTTAACAGTTATGC
>NW_005842567.1:188368-191755 GCF_000455745.1 Alligator sinensis | reverse complement strand
CTTCTTTTGTGTAAGTACTAACATTTATAACGACTTGCATTTTTCATGAAATGTTGTATCTACTTAGAAGCTGGCATTATTCTTATTTATCAACTATAATGGTCTTTTCCTTAATATCAAATGTTAAGAATATATTTCCCATGACTTTATTGTCTCCCTCTTGTGATTTACTTAATTTTCTAAATCAAATTATCCTAATCCAGTAGATAAATGTCTTGCAGAACAGAAGCACTTTTTCTTTTAGTTGTCACTGGTTCTAATCCAGCTGAAGTCAGCAGAGAAGAAAATGTGCTTTGTTTCTGTGATTGTTTGGTAGCCAGTGGAAAATGATGATGACCTTGATTTCTGAGGAGCCACATGAGCACAGGGTCAAGAAGAATTACTTTTAACTGGTAAGATTAAGCCACACACATGCCACAACTGAGGCTTTTGACCAAGTGGTCTAGAAGAACAGAACCTTAGAGAAGGTTCAAACCTGTCAGATGCATCTCATTCTCCTGCCACTGTTGCTCAAAATACTTTCCTTTAAACTATAATTTGGTTTGACTTTTGAAAATTAAATGTAAAGCTTTTCCAGTTTGAAACTGAGGAATCTCATATTGTTGTGCTAATATTACATCTGTTTTATAGGGAACTAGAAGAGTTCATTTTCCCAGTCTGTCTAGACTCTAGGTGATACCTTTTTATTAACACTGATTTCATATAACTTAAAACAAATATAATTTACCATGATTTATACGATTTGAAGGTCCTGCTCTGTCGTCTTTATTGTTTTTCTCTTGGGTATGGAGAGGCATAGTTTCTCTTACTCTTTGTCTTTTATCTTTTTTTACATTTCTATACACTTCCAATCAAATGTTGAATATAAAAAGGCCAGGTCAGAAATGGATATTGTATGATTTATTGAAGCAAATTGATGTATGTTTTAGTTTCCTGATCTCTCAAAGGTGGTGTAATGGCAATTCAAAATCTTTTGAGTCTCTAAATAAATTGACCGTCTACTTGAAAATCCTCTGAAAAAAATAGTAATTGACTAAATAAATCATAGACAGACTTTATTTTGCGTATGATATTAGCTTTGCCAAAAGCAACAATATATAAAATCCAGGATAAAATCCAGGTGAAAACGTTATTGTCCAATAATACTAATAAAGTATGTTAGGGGCTTTTGAGAACTTTAAATAAATGCAATAAGAAAAATTTACAGGTAACAAAATCATAGCTGCATATTTAAATTAGAGGAATGAGCAGAGGGTTGGAAAGCAAGGAGTTCTAAATTTTAATTGACCATCACTCATTGTGTAGCATTTAGTTTCTAGGCTATTTCAAAACTGCAGTATCATTAATGCATCAGATAAATGCTTAGTACTTGCAAGCAAACAAAACAAATGAATAAACAAATATACTTATAGGTGAAATAACCTAGTGAGGCTAAATTAAGAGATTCTTCATGCTAAACGCATTTGAATTTTTATAGTTTTCTACATTTGGCAGCAAGTTTCAGGCAGCACACCTGGAAGATGGATTGCAGGACAGGATGCTGGAACAATCAAGCTGAGAGCCCCTTGATTTAATTTTTAAGCTGAAGTGAAATATGTATTACCAAGGAAAGCCAAGAAGGCTAATATTTATTTTAATATTCCATCTTTGACAATGTTTTTCCATTTTCCTTAAATGGTGTGCTGACTAAATATGTAGGGGGACATGCTACTAAGAAAGAGAGTTCCTGAGAAAAATCCTGACCGCAGTGTAGTCCGTGACCAGGATTTGGGGCATTTATTTATTCAGCCTCATCCTCACTCTTTGTTGTACATCCCTTACCCCCTTCTGGTCTGTTTGTTTTTAGTTCCTATCTCTCAGATTCCTTTGATTTTTGCCTTTTATTCTGTAAGCTACCACAATTTTACAGAGATCTCTCTTGTTTTTGGGCTAGCACTCTGCATCCCAGACTCTTGTGACATTGGTAGTTCTGTGTGGGATGTGTGTCGTGTATATATAGCACAAGCAACCCTGCCTTCGACTTGACTTCAGACTAATATGGCTAACTACATCTGTGTTTAGGCATGGATAGTCTCATACTTCTTACGCTTCGGATGCTTTTTGTGGGATACAACTTTCTCACTAGGAGCCCCATCTGTTTAGTCTTTCCTTAGAAGGAGACTCTCTTTTTTTGCCGATTTTTTTTTCCTCATGATGTTGCTACAAAAATGTCTTTTCTCCGAACTGCTGCTTGGTCTGATCTTGGCTAACTAAATGTAAGCGTTATCGTTATCATAATCCAATTTTGCAATGGTCTTCCCCATAGTATGGCTGCATATGGTCTCATACTCCCTACTCAAAGCAGAAGTTTTGATGGAAACATAGGACTTCAGGCAAAATGAGACATACCACCCTGCTTTATGACATGGTGCATCAGCTCTGGGACATTACTACCTTTCTTGATTAAGCAGCCAAACCTAAATGGCAGGATGGAGCTGCTAGGAAGGCAGAACCCTTGCATAACAAGAACACCACTCTAAGAAGAGGTAGCAAGTCATTACTGTAATATTTGTAATTCATGCATGTAGTAGAATACTGGACACTTACATTAACTTTACCTTTAAATTAACTTATAGCAGCTATATGCATATGGAAGTGACTGGATTAGCCCACATAGCTTTTTATTTGTGTTTCCATTTCCTTTTTCCTGTCCCCCAAGTACAACATGTTTGATAGCTTGGGTTTCCACTGCAAAGTTCCTACTCTTGTTACAACCATTATGGGAGTGTATATGCAAATGAGACCATGTAATTATAGTACAGGAGTTATTGTGCTAGAGTCAACTAAATTATTTCCCAGATTTCTGCTCCCCAATCCAAATCTTGGGTGTGTAAATGATAATTCCACTTATCTTTTTATCCCGTGTTTCCCAAAAACTCTAGATCTATATACATGTCCTCATGTTGCCAAGCAATTTGAAAAAAATATTAATGATCCTATGTGTATTGAAATCAATTGACATGTTTAGAGGCTATCAGTTTTCTCACGATAGAATTCTTGCTTCTATTTAAACCATTCTTTTGACAATGTGTCAGTGACAGAATAAGCAAGGTTTCACCCCTAGGTAATGAGATGGAATTTGCTCAATTTGGCAGCAATCATAAATAGTAAGGATAGATGTCAAGTTACTAGTATGGGTGTGACTTTGCTAAGTCATCTGAGCAAACTTATATTGTATTTGGGGAAAAAAAAAATATGTATTGTAAATTTTAAAATAATTAGCCATATTTTTTGTCTTTTCTATATCAAAACAAACTCAAAGTGACACCACTGAAGCCTGTGGAGTTTCTCTGGATTTACTTTGCTAGATGCAAGATGTTAACCACAGACTATTTCTGAAAGCTGTTC
>NW_005842567.1:186860-188337 GCF_000455745.1 Alligator sinensis | reverse complement strand
TGAGATAAAGGGATGATGCTGAGTCTGGGTGAGAAGTGGAAAATGTAGTTGAGATTGATTTTTAAGCCTTTTGACAGCCTGATTTTAGTGTTGTTTATTATTTATATAGTTCTGCAACAGTACAGGTTGCATTACTATATACATAGAATATATCAAACAAAGGAGGGAATCCCTAGGCCAAATAACTTACATTTTAAAAGCACGAATGTGGGTACTGTATTGGAACAAAACACGACAGTTGTTCTGTAGTGTTAAATCTTGGGTTTAAGTCCCATTTATAAATGAAAACTTCCAATGATGCCATATAGTATCAGAGGGCTGGAAGAGACCTCCAGATGTCATCTAATCCAACCTTAAAATGATCTAAGCAGGATCATTCCTGTCTGAACTGTTCCAGAAGAATGTTTGTCTAAATCACTGGTGGTCAACCTATTTGGCCCTGTGGATCAGATGACTGGTGCTGGGCCAATTTATGCGCCAGATCCCGTGCACAAGGTCAGTCCCCAGGCCTAATCTAGCACGTGGCTGGAATATGGAGTTGGTTTGAGGATGCAATCCATCATGCCCGTATGCCAGATGAGACAGCTCCATGGGCCAGAAGTTGTGTACCAGTGGTCTAAACTGACGTTACAAACTTCCAATGATGGCTATTCCACAATCTCTAGCTAACCTCTTCTAGTGCTTGATCGTCCTCATTGTGAGAGAACTCTTGTGGATATATAACACGTATTTCCCCATTAATCCCTAGGAAAGCCGCTTGATGCCACAAAACTGGTCCAACAACTCTCCCAACTATACTTTGTCCAGAAGATGTTCCAGAAAATCCTTTTCTCTCAATATTTCCTGGACCATCATGGCTACAACAACACCTCAACTGCACTATTTCCCCCCTTGGTATTTAGGCCCACAAATTCTTGCCTGGTAGATGCAGAGAGTATGGCTACACTGCAGTGTCTAAGGAGGGATAGTTTGAAGCCGCTCACCCCCCTGCCCTCACCAAACCCAGAAATTTGTCAGTGAAGCCACTCCAATGGTTGTTCTCATGCATCCTGGAGACAGAAGTCTCAAGAGTGATAACAAGGGAGCACCTCAGAACAGCTTCATGTCTTCCTTTCTGGAATTGGTGTGTATAAGTAGGAGCAGATGGGCAGAGTGTGTTTGGGAGCATGGCTTGGGCATCACTCCTGTGGGTGTAGTGTAGATGTGCTCATAGAACAGTTGATCTCTATGCTCTTTATAACAATCCTCTATGTATTTGCATCTGTTCTAACCTTTCTCCATATGTCATTTTTATTGCACTTCTTTTGTTTTCTTTCTAATTTGCCCCAACTTGCACGTGCATCTCCAAATAAAGACTCACCAATGATCAAAAGAGTGGAAGAATGGTTTCCAGTGACTTGCATATGATTCTCCTGTTAATACAAATCAACATGCCATTCGCTTTTTTAATTTTTGCAACAATAGCACACTGCTGAAC
>NW_005842567.1:185511-186829 GCF_000455745.1 Alligator sinensis | reverse complement strand
AGTTTGTGGTCCACTATTACCACAGGCCTTTTTCTACAGCACTGCAGCCTAGCCAGTCATTCCTCAGTTTATATTTGTATATTTGACTGTTCTTTTGTTCATGTAGTCCTCTGTACTTGAATTTGCTGAACTTCCTCTATTTTATTTCAAGCCATTCTTCTGGTATATGAAGGTCATTTTGAATCTTAATTTTGTCTTCTAGAGTGTTTGCTGTTCCACTCAGCCTGGTGTCATCAGCTAATTCTCTGTTTGTGCATTCAATTCCATTCTCCAGCTCATTAATAAAGATTTTGAAGGGAACCATGTGCAGGACAGACTCCTGAGAAACTGGCTTCTCAGTCTGACACTGAATCTTTCAGCTATGTGTCACCTTACTCTAGTTTCATCAGGTTTGTATTTCCTTAGCTTACATATGAGAATGGCATGAGAGATGGTATCAAAAGCCTTGTTAAAGTTGTGGTATATCACATCCACTGCTCCTTCTTATCCATTCAGAGAAAGAAATTAGGTTGGTTAGGCCTGATTTAATCGTGAAAACGTGTTGGTTATTACATATGATCTTGTCATCTGGTACATGATTACAATTCGTTGATGATATGTTCCCATATCTTGCCAAATACTGAATTAGACCAACTGATCTGTGTCCTCTTCTTTATTCCCTTTATAGAAAATAAGTACTATTTTCACTATTTTTATCTTCTGGAACTTCATCTGACCTCCATGAATTCTAAAGATAATAGTCAATAGCTCTACATTTGCTTCAGCCAATTCTGTGAGTATCCTAAAAGGAATCTCATCAGGCCCTGCTGATCTGAAAATATCAGGCTTATCTAAGTAATTTCTGACTTGTTCTGTTCCTGTTCAAGGCTGAATACCTACCTGCTCCGTCCCTGATTCTAAGTTTGCTAGTTATCTGACAGTTGATTTTTTTTTGTGAAGACTGAAGTAAAAAGGAATGAAACATCTCAGCCTCTCTATCCAGCATGGGGTAATAGTCTGAGGACTGATTGAGTTTCAGCAGCCTTTCTGTAACATCTCATACTTGGACTCTGGACAGGCAGGAGATTTTCTGACAACACAGACCATGGATGGATGCTTCTGTGCCCTTTACCACTTCCACTGCGTCACCTGCATTTGTTACCACTACCACCAGCACCCCTTATTTCCTCTTGAAAGAGGTAGTCTTAACTCCCAGCTTTGGGGATGCATGGCTCCCTTTTTCCACCGGTGGGATGAGCACCTTCTTCAATGATGGCAGGGTTAAATATTTATTCTTTGCCATGATGGATGGATCACTCTGTGTCACGTGCTTCTACTC
>NW_005842567.1:180377-185501 GCF_000455745.1 Alligator sinensis | reverse complement strand
CTCTTCCTGCAGTCCTTTGTTTGCTTGCTCCCACTAAGTCCTAGTGTTCCTGGATGACTCACTAGATTACTCTTGCTTCCTTGTTAGCAGCTCACTGCCCTAAACACTGCAAAGTAGCAGCCATAGCCAGACTATAAAGTCCAAATATGACAATCGCACCATTATATTCTAGGTTCGCTGGGGGAAGGAGCTTTGCTGAGAGGTGGGGACCGAGGCCCTGAGGTAAGTGGGGAAATGAGAGACCTGGAGGAAGCAAGCAGGAGTGGGCAACAGGAGAGGTGTTCTCATACTTCCTGAGAAATCGGGACAATCAATTAGTTACCTTAGGTGCCTGTACATGAATCGTAGAGCCTGGAAACAAGCAGGAAGGATTGGAAGTCCTTGCACAGTCACAGAACTATGATGTGATAAGAATAACAGAGACTTGGTTGGAGCTCGCATGACTGGAGCATGGTCATGGATGGGTACAAACTGTTCAGGAAGGACAGGCAGGGGAGAAGAGGAGGAGGGATTGTACTTTATGTAAAAGAGCCATATGATTAATCAGAGCTCCTGTATGAAACTGGAGAGAGACCTGTTGAAAGTCTGTGGGTAAAGATTAGAGGGGAGAACAACAAGGGTGAAGTTGTGATGGGGGGTCTCCTGAGGTCCCTTCCAGCCCTAATTCTCTATGTTTCTATGATAGTCACAAACAAGCAGCCAAATGCCTGCGCGCCCCCAACCCCCGGGAATCCTAGCACAAACTTCCTGGCTAGCTGGTCTTTTTTGCTGTCCCTAGCAGCTTGAATGTTCAAAGTATAGTCAAATTCCTTAAGTCTCAAATATGCCACTTATTCCTAACAGCTAAATTTCTACTGAAAGTGTTATGTTCTAAAGTCTGACCATTAAGAAATAAAGTGAAACAAGAGAAAATACTTGATTTAGCTGAAGTTCCTGAGAGATGATAATTTATCTCTGAGTTTCTAATTTTTCAGTTTATTCATTTATGCTCTACAGTTGAAATCATGCACAGAGTTAGCTTTGCTAGCTGGGAGATGATCAACCAAAGTCATTTTCTTTCCATCTCTTCCTCTTCCTTTTCTTTATTATTAAGGTCTTTCACACAATAAAAAATGCAGTCTTTTGTTTTCTTTAAGTAGCAAAATGATTAGAAAATTTCATAGGACACTCTAGCAATGTAGAATACCCAGTACTATTTTAATGTTATGTTGCATTGACAGTAATTTTTAATAGTAGTTTTGTATATTAAACCTGCCAAAAAGTGTTCCTTTTATTTTGGTGATTTTAAAGCCACATTATTTATTAAGTTTTCTCCCCCATAGCTGTGTGAAATACCCTCAATATCAAGAGTTACTTGATGATTTATAGTTTCACCTGTATAGTCAAACTGATGAGAAACAAAGTACTGTTGGATGCACTCAGGGTAAAATGGACCTTTTCTGGATTTCTGCGTAGACGTGCGAGGGGATTCAAGCAATGTGAAAATAAGCTGGAAGGAAATGTTTTTGTTTACTGTTTTTCTCTAACCTTTTTCCTAACAGTCCCTTCCTCTTAAAAGCTGGATTGCTACTGAAAGTGACACCTGTAAGTTTTCAAATTTGGCCTTTAGGAAATAAAGTAAAACAAGACAAGATACTTAATGTTTCTGTGAATTTAATGTTTGTGAAATATGAAAGATTGACAGCCCTTTTATCTCTCCAAAAAACAGATGCACCACTACTGTCAGGTAGAAGGTTGGGTCTGGTAGCATCTTAGACCAGTGATTCTCAGTCAAGGTGTCACAAAATCCTTTTAAGGATGACGCAGGGTGAAATCACCTACACATTATTCTAGGGTTACCGGAGGTCAAGGTTTTCTTGGACATATCCTTTTTTTTTGGATCCTCCAGTCTCCGTTCGGGTGGTTTTTAAAAATCTGAACAAATGTCTGGGACTTTGCTCTGTTCCACTGGTGGGAGCAGGGGGAGGGTGATTGGAGACAGAGGCACCACATGCAAATGCACACGCATATGCATATAGCAGGCAGGGTGCTGGGAGCAGCCTTGGCAGCTAGATGCAGGTAAATTTATGGGGAGTGGGGATGGAGAGCCAGGGCTTGGGGACTGTCCAGGGTGTGTGTATGTCAGGGTTGTGTGGAGGGGGGCAGGTGCCTGCTGGCACTGGGAGAAGCTGTTCAGGTGCTGGGGCTGTGGCAGGGGAAGGGGTGTGGGGGGGAAGTATCTGCCTCTAGTGGGGGGAAGGGGATGGGGGGGGCCCTTAAGGGGCAGTGTGGACCTGTGTGGATAGGCCCATGGCACCAGGGCCAGTGCCTGTGCTCACAGGAGTGGGGTGGCCAGGAGATGCTGCCCAGTGGGGGAGGTGGGTCATGGCCAGGCCCCCTGGCATGGCATGGGAGCCCCTGCTCAGGGTGGAGGGTGCCACAGGTGCCCCCTCCTCTTCCCTCTTGCCTGCATCAGGGCCAGACTCACTCCATTACCTCCTGCGTGAATCGGAGCTGCCGCGGTCTAGCTCGGTTGGGAAAGGGGCAGCTGGGGGCCCCCTCTAGCAGGGCTGGGGGAAGCAGGGGGCTGCAGGTAGGGAATGAAAGGCACCAGTGGGGCTGGGGGTGTGTGGATTGGGAGTGAGGGCATGAGGGGGTGGAGGGCTTGTGGGTCAGGAGTGAGGGGTGCTGGCAGAGCCAGGGAGCTGTGGGTCGGGACGCTATGGGTTGGGAATGAGGGGCACTAACATGGCCTGGAGGGGTGGGGAACTCTGGGTAAAGAATGAGGGGCACCAGCAGAACCAGAGGTCTGTGGGTTAGGAGTAAGGGGCAGCATCAGGGATGTGGGACTGCAGGTTGGAAGTGAGGGGTTCTGGCAGGGCCTGGGGGCTGTGGGTGGGAAGTGAGGTGTCCCCTTGATAGGCATCTTCTTTTTTGGAACAGGAAATATGGTAACCCTAGTTATTCATGTAGCAGGCTTACCTTTTTGGAGCATGGGTTGAGTCCCAGGATCGAGGGTCTGCTGTCTGATTGGTGGAGCCCCCCCACCAATCTGGAGGCAGCACAAAGGAAGCAATGCCCCACCCTTTTCCAAAGGGAAGGGGCAAGGAGCAGCTGGACCTGAATTGTAACTGCACCAGCCAGATCTGGAGAACGTCGGGGATGGGGCCCCTGAAAAGTATAAAAGGGGAGTGTGCTCACCAGGCTGTGGAGAGATGATGAGGGATGGTGAGAAGAGAGGAGCTCCAGAGACGTCCATCATCAGGACCCTGCTTGAGTTTCAGCAGTGTGCAAATCAGTGCACAGGGATCAGGCTCTAGGAGCTGCCCAAGGCGGCTTAAGCCTGTGAACCGAACAAACGACTGGGAAGTCAGTTTGCAGATCGGCACATGGAGAGCTGGCCCAGGGAACAGCTTGTGGCTCCTTGGGCCTCACTCGGTGCGCAGGTTGGCACACGGAGAACCACCTTGGAAGCAGCTTGTGGCTGTTCACGTTGGCCCCGGCCCTAGGCTGAGTGACTGGAGCCCCACAGTACAGTTCCACTTTTAACTAAAGGAGCCCCTGTGCCCTAAGCAGTGCCTGGGAAAAGGGAGAACCCCTGGTGTGAGACTGGGGAGTCAGAGCCTGCAAGGGCTTGGCTCTGACGAGACAGAGAGAGCCCTGGGTGCCCGCTGCAGGGTGCCAGGCTGTCGAGGGAGCTGAAGGCACCACTGGGGAGAGGCTCTTGTGGGATCGGCCACCAGGGGATGAGCCTTGACTTCTCCAGAGAGGAAGTGTGAATTACCGGGGAAGTGGGCCCCGCAGGGGAGGCTGACATGGGTGAGGAAGGTCTGCCACCTCCACCCTCCATTGCGGGAGGGGCGTGTCCACGTCCCAGGGCCCTAAAGGGGAGGGGCTGAGTGCACTCCCTATTTTGAGGTTGTTGTGTTAAGGGCTATATAGCTAGGAGTATTCTTTAAGGGGGTTTATATGGTTTGTGTGTTTTAATGCCTCAATGTGTATATTGGTATTGTTATTTGTGAAGCTTTAAAGAAATATTATGGTTAAGTTACTTGGGTTATTTAGTTTAATATCCCTATGTGTTAATTGTGTTGTATAGGTTGTAAGTTATTTGGTTCATATTTAGTATTATATGTAAATTGTGGAACATTATATATAGTATTATATGTTAAGCCTTGTAAATATTCCGTTTTATATTAAGTGTCTGTATTTATTCTTATAATAAATTGTACATAGCAAAATATTTGGTTTTGTCTTAGCTGTATAGAGAGGGGAAGAAGCTGCTCTAGTAGCTGACTCCTTCCTGAGTACCCTGCCTGACCACCACCACTGTCATCGGAGGACAGGGAACACCCCCCAGGTGTATCCGGGCTACAATCATAAGATATATGCAGAGATTTCAAATATGAATCCATCCTGCCAAAAGCATTCTGGCCTGTTGTAGTCTTTCTGAATTCTCTACAACAGCATTATTTTTCTGTAGTCAAAAACCAAATAAAAGCTAAGAATTGAGATTTTTCAAAGTGTGTTTTGAGCTTACTGAGGGGTGCCTTGAATTTAACATGGAATGCCTTGAACCTAAAATGATTGAGAACCCCTGCTTTAGATACTAACTGGTTCAGAGAGGTATAAACTTTCATAGACTGCAATATACTTCATCAGGTGCTAAGAGAGTATCGTGTGGACAATACTTCTTTTACTGCCCCCCTCCCCAATGTAAAATAATCATAATCTAGAGGAATCATAAAGAAAAGTATTCAGGTTCCATGTGCATTCAGTTCTCAACTGACATGAAAACACAAACCTCATATCATGTCAAGCACCAAACAGTAACGACTGTTGGAAACAACAGAGCTGGCTTGGATTGGAACCAGTGTTTAGTGGTGAAAGTCTCTACAGTGTGTTTTGAAGTCTATGGTCCAATCAATTCTACAATAAGTTAATATTTTTGCAAAATTTAGATAAACCCAAGGTTTGTACTTTTGTTTTCCCTTCCCTGTCTTGAGCAATAAGCAGACAATTGCAAACTAGGGATTTGTGCTTACTTCTTAGTTATGCTGGTGCCCAAACAAAGAAATAAACTAAAAAGAAGTTAATGTAAAAGCTCCTTTTGAACTATAGGAAAAAAATCAATACCTGAAACAA
>NW_005842567.1:172008-180346 GCF_000455745.1 Alligator sinensis | reverse complement strand
GGAAAGAGCAGCTTTCTTCACTGCTAACTCTTCTGCATTCAATACCTCTTTTAGTGGGCCTAAACTCTACTACCCTCTTCTCTTGCAACTAGCATGACTAATTCATATTCTTTCTGTTGCATTTCTTTAAGACCCGTTGAGTCCTCTCTGTGTGATAATCTTGTTTTTTATTTACTAAAAAATAAATACATTTTAGCTCTCCTGGGCATGGAGACAAGTGTGAAAACCTAAACATTAATGACTTAGAAAAACAGAAGGAAAGTAAAATATAACCCAAAATATATTACTTTGAAAACGTCAGAAATTGTCGATCTTTTTTGTTTGCTGGTGCCTCGCTCATGAGTTCTTTAAACATTTTGTTTGGCAATACTGTTCAAAGACTTTGAAACCCATCTGTGCTGTTCCTATGTTGTTTTTACTTCCCCAACAATTGGTGTTTCATTTATTGTTTTAGAATGTAATATACATGAATGTAAGCAAACTGTAATTAAAATATAATCTTTTGAGGCAGGGAACTATGTGTTTGTATGGTGCTTGCAATATTTTGCAAGCTGCTACTGTAATCAATAATAATTGTTGGATATTCAAATTTTTCATAGGAAGAATCAGATTTTAAGCCTGGAGGAATATGTTATGATAATCTAAAAAGATTGCCTTCATAATGCTTCTTTTCTGAATCAAGGCCATAACTTAAGGTTGAATTAGAACATATTTAAAGAAAACAATCTAATCTTGATTTAAAGACATCAGGAGATGAATAATTCACCTTGTTCCTTTGTAAATTGTTTCAGTGGTTATAAAAATAGCATTAAAAACAGAAGAATAGTACTTGGGAATGTCTCTTTAAGGCACCTTTGCCTAATACATTGTACAAAGACAACAATGTGGAGTAGTTTTTATAACGAAGTATCAAAATGAGACATCTGGCAAAGAGGGTAAACCATCTGTGAAAATAGCATAGACCCCATTATATATAATAATCCAGATAATGTCTCAATTAGTTACAATTTCACAGTGTTGGGAGTGTAAATGAAACTGTACCTCCTATGGGAAAATCTGATTAAAATGTTACATATGTATTTGTGTACATCATCCAGAGGTGTTGGCTGAATCATATTCAGGCTGAATCATATTCAGTAAGGTTGTGCTAATTGAGGTATTTTGCCCCACAGAGTAGCACACTTCTTACAGACTCTGCAAAACCATTTACTGAATCTCGGAAGATTGTCCAATACTTTGCAAACAACATTTACAGACAGGAATTTTTCTTTGACAAAACATTGTGTATGTCAAGGGCCCAACTGGATGCCTATCAAAATTAATAGAGATCTATCCATTGACTTCAGAGGGGTTTGGATCATACCACATTTCTTCATAAAAGCTAGCCTGTAACAAGTCTGTCATGTTTTTGTACTGTGGATATAAGCATTTAAAGTGAAATCCATAGTTATTATTTTGCATCTACATTCTAGACCTTGAATTGAGTTTATGATTAAAGCCTGCCACTTTTTGGTAATTTTTAGCAAAACAAACAGTAGAGAGGAGGAAAATAATGGAAAAGATGATAAAATAATCCACTAACAGGAGTGGATATTATTCTTATATCTATAATAACCTATGTAAATTATGGGTGCACTGATAGAGATTTTTGTGGCCAATAGCTGAATTTTAACGAGGCATATCAGCTGATACCAACTCGATTTCCAATACCCAGCCTGGCAGTATGGAGAGCTGCCTCCGGCTGGTAAGTCTGGTGTGGGGGGAGGAAGGGGGCTGGGGGAGCAGAACAAGGACCCCGCAGTGAGGGAGGTATGGGGCTGGGGCAGGGGCTGGGGCAAGCACTGCCCAGCCAGGGTCAGGCAGGCGTGGCATGGAGCTGTAGCTCATCTGGGGGGTGCGGCTCCTGCCACTGCGCACCGCTTACGAGGGAGCCACTGGTCTGACAGCTCAACTGGCACTCACGTGCTTGTCTGGCAGCTCCTGCCACTACTTCCACTGCTTGTCTGGGAGGGTGTGCCCCTGGATCTGCACAGGGCAGAATGGCCTAGGGCCAGGGCTGCACCAAGCTCTTCCTGGTGGCGCAGGGCTGTGCTGGGAAGGGGGCTATGGCAAATTTGTGGCTGCAGCCCCCCCTGTAGCCTCCTTCCCAGTGCAGCCCTTCCCCGCTGGGAAGAGCTTGGCACAGCCCTGGCCCCAGCCCACTCCGCTCTGCTCCGCCCTGCTCTGTGCAGATCCGGGGGCACCGTCCCACCATGCCCTCCTGTACAAGAGGTGGGAGCAGCAACGGGAGCTGCTGGATGAGCAGGTGAGTGTTGGATAAGCTGCTGGACCAGTAGCTCCTGCATGAGTGGTGCACAGCAGCGGGAGTCAACCCCCCTCCCCATCTCCCCCCAAACAAGCTGTAGCTTCATACCATGCTCGCCCTTCCCTGGCTAGGCAGCACTTGCCCCAGCCCCATGACTCGCTCACTTCAGGGGCCTTGATCTGTGTCCCCAGCCCCTTCCCTCCCCCCTTCCCTTCCACCACACCAGACTTTCCAGCTGGAGGCAGCTCTCTACACTGTGGGCTGTGCTTCTTGCTGCCTGTGCTGTGCTGTGGCTACATACATATGCGGGCCATTTATTGGCCAAATTGTCATCATGATATGGCCGATTTTAACATGGTAAATTTTCTTTATATATGTGCCGATCTGATAGCAGACTAATGTATCAGTGAACCTGTAATGTAAATTATAACAGCAGATTTTGTTTAGTGATAACAGTGACTTGTTTAGTATGTAGTAGTTATGGTTTATACTATACCATATACTAAAATTCTGATAGCACTGGCTTCTGTAAATCCCTATCAGTTACCCAATGTAGGTAATCTGAGTCAGCTTTGTGAGCATCTAAATAGTTAAAGCTCCCACAAAAAGGTCAGTGGTTTATTTAAAATGCTGTTCCTCAGGGTTTTTTTCATCTGTTTTCTCTCTCATGGATGGAGATTTAAACTTCAGTCTCTCCAGATTCCCAGAGAAGTGTGGTTCTTTGTTACAAATCACACCGATCACTACCCAAGCACTAAACAAATAAACAAACAATGCCTACATTTCAAAAGATACTGTTACCAGAAGAACAGATAAAAAAATTAAACCAATTCCTCCTCCTGGAATCCCTGAGTAAACTTCCTCTTGGCAATCTGGGAAAGATCTAACACCTATCAATGAATCTCTTGTTGAATTTTCAGCCATGGAAAAGTGTATGAACTAAAGCAAACTGGATTTTTTTGAGAAATGGAGGTGTTCAGGAAATAGATACAAGAATCAGGTAGAAAACATGACTTGTAGTGAGACACTTAAAAAGCCCAGTCTAGTGCATTTATCCAAGAGGCACATAAGAAGTGTTTTGATCAAAGTCCATAGAAACCAAATGGTGAAGAAATCTCTGATAGTACATGCCTGTTTAAATATATCAGAAAAAAGCATAGCAATACAATGATGGGTAGCTTAAATTAAACACATTCAGACTCGAAATAAAGTGCATATTTTTAAATATTGATAGTAATTAAACACTGGGGAATTTGTGTGTGATGCAGAATTGACTGGGTGAAATGCTTTTGACTCTTTTTCAGGAGGTTAGATTAGATGGTCACAGTGTTTCCTTCAGGCCTTAATATCTATGGAACTATAAAAAAAAAAAAGTTAATTAAAAATTCACCTCTCTCTGAAAATGAACCTTTTTTCTTGTAAAAATATGTCCATTTATCCAAAATGTTTGCTCCTTTCTGAATCTGTATAACTTCTAGCATCATTGTTACTGTAAACATTGTTACAGTTTTTAGCTGCTGAGAAACGAGGGTTTTACTCTTCTCCATCCCAGCCATCCTCCACTACTGTCCTGGAAATTAAATACATCTGATAATAGCTCCAAGAAGCATCATGGCTGGGTCTTGCTCAAAGAATCCTTCCGATCTTCCCAAGAACAAATACAAATCTGGGAGAGTTCCAGGAGAGAGCTAGATCCAAATGCTATGAAAGGCACACATTAAAAAATTAATGGGGAAAGTATTGTTACTAGATTAACTCAGTACTTTTAATCATAATCAAGGTTGGACCTGCATTGTGGATGTCAGGGTATTCATGATTTTAATTTTGCCATCAAATACTCAATGGTAGGTAAAATCTCTTCAAATAATTTGAGAGTCCTTTAGTAGTATTCTTTATATCCTATGTTTAGTGTATATCAGGATCTAGGCTTCATGTGTTGTACCTAGAGAGAAAAATTTCTTATTCTACTGTCTCACTGCAATTCCTTCATAGTGGGCATATCTACATGAAAGGCTAATTGCACAATAGCCAAAGAATACTGTGCAGTAGCACATCACAGCACAGCACGGACAGTGCTAATACTCTACTGTACAGTATTATTAGGATACTGCACAGTAGTGTCACTTAAAAGACATTTGGTGGAGTTACTGTGCAGTAACTCTACTTACTGTGCATTTATTTAGTACTTGTATTAGCTAATACAAGCTATTAGCTAATACAAGTACTAAATAAAAGCACAGTAAAGACAGCAGTGTCGCTTGTTGACATGCCCAGTGTTGTGTAAACTGTTTGTTGTGTAAAAAAAATGCAAGTAAGATTTTACAGTGCTAGAAAAGTTCTAATCTATAAAAACAAAATTTTCAGTACATTGAGATTCATAAGGCACTAAGCTCAAAAGTCAAATCTAGAGAGAGAAGAGCTGGTGAGATTCTTGCTGCATAAGACAACATCATGAATGGCTATAAAGTTCACGTGGAGGCTGGTTTCTTTCCAAATTACCCTGCACTGGTACTGTTCAAGTTCAGATATCCAAAGAGTAATAGTTTAGGGATGAAGAAAAACCTTTCAGACCACTCAGACTATAAAGAATTGGAGATAGGTCAGATTCATGGAGCTCCGTAAAATCATAGCAAGATATTAAAGATAGCTAATGCTGCTTCTCCTTACCATTATAACAGGGCCACTTTCATCCTGGAGTGCCTCCATTTGTTTCCTCCTTAGTGCTTTAAAGTTCATTATACTTAATAAATTGCTTTGAGGAACCTCAACAGAGGTCCAGAAATTAGGTGTTTCTTTGATTAAATCCATTATGGACCTGAGTCAGTAGGCATTCTCCCAGTAATCCTAACTGATACAGAAAGGGGCAGACATCCTTCAAAAGGTGGTTATGGTTGACTTTTTTAAGAAAGCAGGTGATGGTACTGTTATAGTCTAATGCAGGGCCAGCCAACTATTTTGGCTAAAGGGTCACTTAATGAGTTTTGGTGAGCTGTCAAGAGCCACAAGGGTAAGTAGCCTTATCCCTTGACAGGTGCTCAGCCCCCTGGTTGCCATCTTGGAACCAGAAGTCCCGCTCCTAACCCCATGACCTTTGCTACCAGAAGACCCTTCCCTTGCCCCTCAGAAATACTCCTTTTGGGAGGGAGAGAGTTGCCATCTTGGAACCCAGAAAAAAACAAATCATACACTAGAAGTCAAACACCTACTATAACATATTTTAATTTTATTACAAAAAATAGTTTTGTAATGATTTGAGTACTGTATATAGAGATGATTGCATAATAACTCAAAAATAAAGTCATAGTCTGTATATTGTGTATGGGGGTGTGGTTGGGGTGGGGTGTGCATATGGTAGGGTGTGGGGATATTGTGAGGGGGTGTGGTTATGTATGTGGGGGCAATAGAGTATGTTGGGGTGCATGTGGGGGAATTATGGGGGCAGGGTGTGGGCATGTGTCATTTGTGGCATGTGAGGGAGGGTGAGGGGTGGGGACACCCCACACACTGCCCTCATAATGCATAGCCCCCATGAGCAGCAGCAGGCGGGGGTGCTTAGGGTGCCTGTACTTGACTCAGGTGCTGCCACCGGTAGGCCACAGCTCTGCCAGCGCTGCATATAGGGGCAAGGAATGCAGCCAGGCAGGCTTGTCTCTCATGTGGGGCTCCTGCAGCACACATGCAGCTGTCGCACTCAATTTTTTAAGGAAAATTCATGCTCCAGGTCAAATTAACCACATCAATTTGGAATCCTTTGAATCATTCAAAAAAACCTGTATGTGGCCCTAATACTGGCAAGTATCCTCCACCCCAGAATTTTCAGCCTTGTGCTTCAGATACTTCCAAATCCTTTGACAGGCATCCTATGTGCAGGCCCAAGCCGGGAGGCTTGGGGTTCAGGTGCCCCCAAGTTTTGCTTGCCTTCAGCTGCAAGGCTGCAGCAGCAAGCTAGGGAGAAGTCTCCGATTTCCATGAAGTTGGTGTGTAGCCAAGGGCCTCCCACTGGAAGATGGCCAGTGGGAAACTAACTATGAAGCTCTCATACAGAGTCCTGTCCACAAGTAGACAAGGGTGTACCCTTCATTACACTTTGTAAGCCACCTACTTGGTCAGGGTATTGCTCCTGCCACTACTGTGGTCATGGTATTTCTTCTGCCAGGAAAGTGGAGGGGAGCCCTGGCCCTTGCTTCTCTGCAGCGTTCTGGGATCTGTGCAGCAGGAAGTAGTATAAGCAGCTGGCTTCATCGTGCAGGGCTTCCCTTGGTAGTGCGGGAGCTGCATGTGTGCCTTGGGGAGCCCCATGCAATAGAGGTGGGTCAGCTGGGCTGCACTCCTTGACCCCATGTGTAGTGTTGCCTGGAGGCGAGCACTGCCGGTGGCAGCACTTGCACGGGGCCCGAGCACCCTGAATACCTCTGTCTGCTGTTGCTGCTGCTGCCACCAGGGGGGGCTGTGCATCACAGAGGAGTGTGTGGGAGGTCCCCACACCTCTCACCATCCCTCACACCCTTGGATCCCTTTCAGGTGGCAGCACCTGAGTCAAGTAGAGGGACCCTAAGCACCCCCACCTGCTGCTGCTGCTGCTTGTGGGGGCTGTGCATTATGAGGGCAGTGTGTGGGGTGTCCCCACCCCTCACCCTCCCTCACACCCCACAAATGCCACATGCCCACACCCTGCCCCCACAACCCCACCACGTATGTACCCCCAACATAGTCTATTGCCCCCACATACATAGCCACACTCCCTCACAATACCCCCACACCCCACCATATGCACACCCCCACCCCAACCACACCCCCATACACAATATACCGACTATGACTTCATTTTTGAGTTATTATGCAATCATCTCTATATACAGTACTCAAACTCAAGCACCCTGCCTACCTGAGCTCCATGTTCCTGCCATCCCCTGGGTGCAGGCTCTGTGATGCCCTGGGCCCCATGCTTCACACTCCCACCCAGTTGCAGCTCTTCCTCCAGCTCCTGACCCTGCTGTTTCCTTACCTGGTACGCAGAGCAAGCAGGATGCCGGGGAAGCTAAGCAGGTCTCCCAGCAGTTGCAGTAGTAGCAGTAGCAGCCCTGCCTGGAAGCTGCATGCTGGCTGGGCTAGGCCCTTCCACACACAAGGATGGGAGCAAGATGCAATAGAGTATGTTGGTGCGGGAAGGGGTGTATATGTGAATGCCTCATTACCACCCTTGTGGGTGGAAGGGCTGGGTCCTGGAAATGAGAGGCCTAAGATCAATGTGCTCATAAACCAGCTAAACAAAGCTATTGAGTGGGTTGCTGTATGGTGTAGAATGTCTATGCTTTGTGAGAGAAGGAACAAGAGGGAGCATGACTGTCACCTAGTGGCTAGTGCATTCATATGGGGATGGAAGAGTCCTGAATTACAGTTTCTGGTCTGGTGAGGATCAGTTATTAAATAATCACTGTATAAAATACAGTTGAAGAATGACAAGGCATCTGGAGAAGATGAAATCCCTGTGGAAATCTTCAAGCAGGGGGGAGAGGAACTCATATCACAGCTTCATGCCCTCATCTTAAGGATCTGGAATGATGACTAAATCCCAGACGACCTCAGAGTTGCCAAGATGCCATGACTCTGACAATCTTCAACAAAGGAGACAAGTCTGACTGTGGAAACTAAAGATGGATAGCCTTGCTATCCACCACAGGAAAGCTCAGGGAGAGAACCCTCCTGAACCATCTTCTACTTGCTGAAGAGCTCCTCCTGGAACCTGTGTGGGTTTAAGGCATCAAGAGGCACAACTGACATGATCTTCACAGCCTGCCAACTGCAGGAGAAATGCTAGGAACAACATAAATCTCTCTACATGACTGTAACAAGTGAGCTTCCAGGGGCCCACCCACTTGCTTTCGGGCTAACCACTTGCCTACCTCACCTGCTATGCCTTGATGTTCATGATTGAATGATGTCAATAAGTCAGGAGGCTGCCCTTTACCTGCCCAAATAATAAGGGCCTATGTACATGGCTCCAACCTTCCTGTGGCAGGGCACTGTGTGTGC
>NW_005842567.1:165395-171954 GCF_000455745.1 Alligator sinensis | reverse complement strand
TCAAGGGCGGTCTATATAAACTGGGCAGTTGGGCTGCCTAGAGGCCAGGCAACAACATTGCCTGGCCAGAGGGCTGCTGAGATCATCTGGAGGTAAGGGAGGAGCTGTAGGGGATGGTCAGGAAGCTCCTAGTCCTGGGCATGACCTAAAACTGTACCCTGCTGGGAGTGGGTGGCCTGGTGGGGCTCTCAGTGGTGTGGGAGCCCCCAGGAAATGCCAGGCCAGTTACCACCCCGGTAAAAGGTGGGTTGGGGCACCTTAACCCCTAACCCCTACCACTGGGTGGGTAACCCCGTTTGTGTGGAGGGCCCAGAGGGCAGACCCTGGGAGAGAGTTAGGGGCTAGAGACCCGACCCGAACGAGAGAGTACCCTTGACTGGCCCATGCTGGGGCCAGGACCAGGACAGTCAAAAGGGCCAGGGGCCCACCGCAAGGGACACCCAAGAGCTGGGGGCCTGGGGTCCCAACTGGCCTGGAGGTGGGCCAGGGCTGGTAGCCAGAGGTCCCGGGGGGAACCACACCCAAGAGGGGGAAAAAGGTTCAGGGGGCTAGGTAGCCTAAATGAAGACAGAGAGGCCGCCTGAATGGAGGGAATTGTGGAGGGGCCCTGTTAGGAGGATTCTGGGGCCCAGTGATTATATGAATATCAAGATGCCATCTGTGAGGCTTGGGCTGCAGTATAGGGGAGGAAAGAAGCTGCAGAGAGCGCCCCCTGGCATCAGGGCACCAAAATGGGTAGCCTCCCACTTAATCGACATCAATTTAATCAATTAACATCAAGGCGTGGTGGGAGAGAAGTCGGGTGGTTGGGCCAAGAACAGGTGGGCAGGCCACCGAGATCGGCCTGAGCTGGCCCCCTGTTTACACTTCTGTTATTGTGTCCCATGATTCGCAGGTGTTCCATGGCCTAATACCTGGCCTAATCAAGTTTCCCATTTAGATTCAGGACCTACAAGCCCCATCCCCAGGCTCCAATCCCTGTCATTGGGCTCCAAGCTTCATCCTCAGGCTCCAAGCCTCTCTCTGAGCTCCAAGCCCCGTCCCTGGGCTCCAAGCCTCTCTCTGATCCTACAAGTCCCCCACTATGGGACAAGGGCACCAAGCCCCTTCCCACTGCACTCCCTAAGTTAACCCTTGCTCCTTTGGCCAGGAGCTTCCCTAATGACTCCCCAAGGCTCAGGGCCCCACCCCCCTGGAGCCTAACTCCCGGTTCTGTAATGAGGCCTCAGACTTATCTGTGAGTCTGGGTGCCTTCTCCCTGGCCTGGGCCCTGCCTCAGTATTTGTAGTGAGCCTGGGCTCCCCCTGTCTTGATCTTGATACCCAATAGGTATGTGGGGCTGGGGTTATCAGGTGCCCCTACCCACCTTTCACTGGGGACATAAATAGCCTGGCATTTCTGGGAAACTGTCCTGCCACAGACAGTCCCACCAGGCCACCCTTCCCTGGCAGGGTGCAGTTTCTAGTTATGCCCAGGACCAGAAACCTCCAGCTATCCCCATAGCTCCTCTCTTACCTCCAAGATATCGTACTGAGCAGCAGCTCAGCTGGTGGTATCTCTCCATCTCCTGACAGCAGACTACTGCCCCTGCTGTTCAGGGCCCAGTCCTTATATATAACAGCTGGGCCCTGTTTCCCAATCAGACATCATTGTTTAATTGGGATAACAGCCAGCGGTGGGATGCCTGGTTGCTGCCCATGCTCCTAGGAGTAACAAGGCACCCTGTGCTCTGTTACAATGACCTTCTTTGACCTCACAAATGCCTTTGACTGTGTCAGCCAACAAGTGTTGTGGCAGACTCTTCTGAAGTATGGATGCCCACTGGAATTTGTCACCATTCTGTGCCTGTTCCATGACAGTATGCAAATAGTGTCTCTCTGTAATGGATCTATCACAGATCCCTTTGAGGTTAAAATGGAGTTAAGCAAGGCTGTGTCATTGCTCCAGCACTCTTCTCGATATTCCTTGCCATGATGCTACATCTGACCACCAACAAGCTTCCATTTGGAGTGGAGCTAAGCTACCGAATGGATGGTAAACTGTTTAACCTCTGTAACCTGGGTGGTACGCAGAGGGTAACCTCTCTCCAATTGATGGGATTCAGTGGGTGCATTACGCTGTGGGGAGTGTGGCTGCTTAGCTGCAGACTAGCTCGCCTCCTTTTCCTACAGTGCTGTTCAGAGTCCAAGGACACCCAGTGATATTTAACTATTTACAGGTGTAATGATACAGCATTATATAAAGCTTGAAAACATGAACTTACTTACGTACGTGTGTGTGTGTGTGTGTGTGTGTGTGTGTGTGTGTGTGTGTAACCCTGAGTAAAGGGCTAACAAGAGCTATTGCCTGTGTAAACCTATATCTGTAAATAGCAGGTGTGTATCTATTTATCTCTGCTATTTTCAGATATAGGTTTACACAGGCAATAG
Source organism: Alligator sinensis (assembly GCF_000455745.1). NCBI lineage: Eukaryota > Metazoa > Chordata > Crocodylia > Alligatoridae > Alligator > Alligator sinensis. The sequence goes on along the minus strand of NW_005842567.1, from coordinate 169,525 downwards.
CTCTTGTTAACCCTTGACTCAGGCACAGGCCTAGTCCTCTGCGGCCTTCTGATTAGTCTGCAGCCTCTGCCCCCCTTGACAGGGATCTTCAGGCAGCAAGCAAAGGAGTACTTAATGATAAAATGCAGGTTAATCAACAAACAATGACAATCTGGCACTGATGGGAGAAGAATTGTACATACACAATCAGGTTACATCAATGAAATACACATGTATCAGATAACCCATACAATGAGTTGGGATATAAAACAGCTTATAGTCCTTTCCAGTACAACAATAAGAATGCAGGGTTACCACAGGAATCCCAACAGCTTAAGGAACCAGACCACAACAATGGCACAGATGTTGTGCACAAAGAAGAAATGGCAACCCAGGGAAAGATCCCATTACCTAATAAAACATCATTACTCTCTCCCAGGTCACTCAGCTAGGAGGGGCCCATAGCTATGGCACTACCCTTAACAAACAGGGGGCCTCTAAACTCCCTTCTGTGCCCAAGAGCGATTTGTCCCGCTTCTCAAGGGCTTCCCCTTGATCCCCTGCAGTGAGTAAGGCCCCTCCTCCCCTGTGGGAATCCTCTTTCGGGGGAACTCATGATTTCCAGCATCCTCCCTTGTAGGGGTGATTGACCCATCTGGTCACTGCTCATGGCAGGAAGGCCCGAGCTGCCTGGTGCAGCCACCAGGGCCTGTCAGCCCTCTCTCATCCCTCCCTGCACCATCCCGTGTCCTGGGACCGGCTCTGTTTCAGGCAGCAGTGTTGACCTGACAGCTCTACCTCCTTGTACACCAATCCATGCACAAATGGCCTAGCTCCTGCCTTGTGCAGTGTTGGGAATCCACACTGCCTCATGAAGCTGTTGTGGTCCCTTCCAGTTCTCCACCAACCCCAGTGCACTGCAGTGCTGGTGCACTGAGGAGGCTGGGCTCCTGCTATTTGCAGGGTTGGAGACCCATGCTGCCTCATGCAGCCGCTGGGGTCCTGTCCACTCTCATTTCCTCCATGCAGTGATCTGCGCACTGTTGCTCCTGCCTTATGAAGGGTTGGAGACCCGTGCTGCCTTATGCAGCCGCTGAGGTCCTGTCCACTCCCTGACCCTCAATGCACCAATCTATTCACTGTTGCTCCTGCCTCATGCAGGGTTGGAGACCCACACTGCCTTGTGCAGCCATGGGGTCCCATCCTCTCCCGAACCCTCTGTGCATTGATCTGTGGACTGACACCATGGCTCCCTCTGTGGTGGGGCTGGGGATGCAGCCGCTTGCTGCTCCCTGCTAGGCAGCAGAGTCTTTTGGGGTAATGGTTCTGCCCTGCTGGTCAGCTCTACCATCTCTTCACAAACCCCATCTTTGTCATCCCTTGCTGACAGTTCCCCATGTGCTGGGCATGCGGGCTTTTATCCTTTCTGGGTGCTCCGCCCCCAGATTGAAAATGGACCGATAGGAAAACCTGAGGGGTTAGTTCCCCCTCAGATCCTCTTCTTTACCTGCCTCTGGGTCAGGGTGGGCAAGCTTGCCTCCTGTCTCCTCCTGATTGGTGGAAATACTCCACCAAACGACCTGAGCCTTTTTGGGCTCAAGCTAATAATCCAGGCTGTTGGTGAGCCCATCAGACATCCTGCCACACCTCAGCTGACTCTGAGCCAAAACCAAGGCCGCCCTGACCTCAATCATTGAGCTTCTGTATGCTGATGATGCTGTATTGTGTGCTCACTCAGAAGCAGACCTTCAGGCAATCATCTACATTTTTACCTAGGCGTACAAGAATATAGGACTGATAGACTAAAGTTCAGAAGACTACGGTCCTCCACCAAAAAGCTCCTAATGAACAGTCCCCAGTTCTTGTAATCCAGATCTATGGTAAGACTGGAGAATGTTGAGTATTTCCCATACCTCAGAAGCCATCTATTGCAGAAGGCTGACATCAGTGAACAAATCCAACATCACCTCAAATGTGCAAGTGCAGTCTTTGGATGCCTGAAGAAATGGGTGTTCAAAGATCATGACATCAGATCTGAAATCAAACTCATGGTTTATCAAGAAGTTGTGATCCCCACCTTGCTGTATAGAGCTGAGATGTAGACAACATACAGGAGAAATCTAAAGTTGTTGGAGAAGTAGCTTCAACACTGCCTGTGGAAAGATTCTTCAAATCCAGGGGAAAGACAGATGCACCAGCGTTAGCATCCTCCTGAATGCAAACACCATGAGTATTGAGGTGATGATCATCCAATGTCAACTTCGTTGGCCCAGCCTTGTCATCTGGATGTCTGACTTCAAACTCCTGAAGCAAATTTTATTTTTCCAGCTCAGCCAAGGCGTTCACTCAAGAGGAGAACAGAGAAAGTGCTTCAGACATCCTCAAGGTTAAAGTAAAAAAATGCAACATTGATGTCAGCTCATGGGAGACTATCACTCAGGGCCACCCTAAATGGAGGAAGAATCTGTTGCAGGGATTTCAGTACTTTGAAACCTCACAACAACAATGGAAGATGGAAAAGCAAGAGCAGCAGAAACAATTTGTTGTGGACCAAGTCAAGAATCCAGTGCCACCCACCCCACACAGAAACATACGTCTGAGCTGCAGTAGAGTCTTTTGATCCCAAATAGATCTCATCAGCCATCTTTGGACACACAGATAAGACAGTCATGGAAAACAGTCATCCTTGACTGCAAGGTATTACTGAAGAAGAAAATATAGTAACAATCTTGGGAACAGAGCCTGAAACAGAGTCATCATTGGCAATCCCTTGATTTGAAGATGATCTCTACCATAGCTCATTGATGGGTCTTGTGGTGACTTACGAGTCCAATCCTTGAGGCACAGACCTGTCCGCAGAAGTTACAGGTCTTTCTGCAGGGAAGGATTTATGATAAACCTGATTGAATATAGTATCAAACTTACCTGATTTGTGTCAAACCAGTTTGTAAACCATTTTCAGCCATTTTGAAACTGGTTAATGTGCACTGAAATTATGTTCTGTTACAGGTTTAAACCAGTTTCTGATCACTTAAATGCATTGATGTGTAACTTCTGTCCCTAGCCCAGATGTCAGCATCCATAAGGTATGCCTGCTATGGGTCCTTGTAATGTTTCCTCTGGCCATTGTGAGATCTCAGGTTGTTACTAAATGGGACCTCTGCTTAGGTAGGCTAAAATTTCTCTTCTTTTCCTTCCTCCATTCTTTTTTCTCTGCTTTGAGAGCAAGACACTTTTCCTCAAAACAGGCTCCTGCTTGGTTGAAACTGAGGCACCATTGGAGTTTGTTGGCATCCAGCTCCTCCTGGCTCTTGGGCTAGAGACAGACATTCAAAAAGCCTGAGACTGAATTGATTCAATCTTTGCAGGTTAGTCTAACCTGCAGAGCTTGAACCAATTTGCAAGTGGACGGACATTCACTTTTAAATCAAAAAATGCAGGCACATACTTGCAGTGGCTCAGGCTAGAAGCCGGGGAGTACTAGAGAAAGCCTTCGATTCCCTTCTACAGTGCTGAGCTGAGGGGGTAGGGGGCACCCTGCCTGCACAGTCCTAGGCTTTTCCCAGCTCGCTGCTCAAGGAGTGGGGAGTGTTGCCAGACCCTGGCCCCTGACCAGCACTCTGAGTCAAAGAGGGTAGGGGAGGGAGGACTGCTTGTGTGGACTGCATTCATCTGTTGATGATACTGAGCTTTTCAATCTCCCTCTCCCTGCTTCTTCATACTGTCTGCAGCAAACCTGACAGGCAAGCCAGCCATCAGGGAGCTGATAACACGAAGCTTATCACAGCCCATCAAGAAAACATAAGCCTCTCTCATTAGTTCAAGCTCTTCTTAAACAGCTTTTTTTCAAGTAAGGAACAGAGGGACACTACCAGTTGGCCTGCTGATTAGCTCTAAAAAGCCCTAAGTGGACACTGTTCTGTCTCCCTTTGTCCCAGTGAAATTGGAGACACACACACACACACACACACACACACCCACCTCTGAGTTAGATTCATAGATGTTAGGGTCAGAAGGGACCTCAATAGATCATTGAGTCCGACCCCCTGCATAGGCAGGAAAGAGGGCTGGGGCTAGATGACCCCAGCTAGATACCTATCTAACCTCCTCTTGAAGACCCCCAGGGTAGGGGAGAGCACCAACTCCCTTGG
>NW_005842567.1:153808-164369 GCF_000455745.1 Alligator sinensis | reverse complement strand
TCCTCCTTCCTCCCCTTCTTGAAAATGGGGACCACATTGACCCATTTCCAGTCCTCCGGGACATGGCCCATGCACCACGAGCGTTCAAATATTCCCACCAGTGGCTGTGCAATGACATCGGCCAGTGCCTTCAGTACCCTCGGATGGAGCTCATCCGGGCCTGCTGACTTAAAGGCATCCAGTTCTTACATGTGACTCAGCACCATCTCAGGGTCTACACATGGTAGTCTGGCACCTTGCTAGCACAGGGGTGGTGTGACTGTGACCAGATGCTGGCTAGGGCCCGTGCCGTGGGAGAGAGAAGGGAGGGAGGGGAGAATCCCTGCTTTGAGTAGCGAGTGACAGGGTGGGTGGTGGGGGGTCAGGGGAAGCCAGGCAGATGCTGCTGTGCCTGAAGTCTCTAACTCCTCAGCCAGCCAGATCACTGATAGTGCTCAATCTAAGGAGGAGAGGAGCAGGGCCAGCCCTGCTCTCTGGAGCAGACAGTCCAGCCCAGGCCAGCCCAGGGCTGAAAAACATGCCGCAATGCTTGGGGATTCTGATTTAACTTGAACCAGGAAGGGGTTTGGGACAGAAGTTCCATAAACTGGTTTGACACAAATCAGGTAAGTTTGATACTATATTCAACCAGGTTTATCGTAAACCATTTTCAGCCATTTTGAAACTGGTTAATGTGCACTGAAATTATGTTCTGTTACAGGTTTAAACCAGTTTCTGATCACTTAAACCAATTTATGTGTAACTTCTGTCCCTAGCCCAGATGTCAGCATCCATAAGGTATGCCTGCTATGGGTCCTTGTAATGTTTTCTCTGGCCACTGTGAGATCTCAGGTTGTTACTAAATGGGACCTCTGCTACCAGATGGGTGCCACAGCCACAGGGCTAAAGTCCTACTCCTCTTGCTCCTCCCTTTCTGGCTCATTGAGTATAGCAGTTCTTTGTTTCTCAATAGCCAGCTTCAGTTGCAAGCATGGAAAATGATGAAACACATGTAGAAACTGAGGTTCACACAATCCGCTCTCCCTGAAAAACAGCTATGTATTCCCTTCTCTTTTAGATCTTAATCCACAACAGTCTTATGATGAAGTATTTATCTAACTCTAGACTGGAAACTCTTTAGGGAAAAGATCTTGTGTACACGTATGTCTGTAAAAAACCCAGCGTACATATGGTATGATCTAAATACAATAGTACTATATACTAATTAATACCTGTACTCAGTTCATAATGATTTAAAAAATGATTAAAAGTACAAGTGGAGTTGTTGTGAAGCTGGGTGTTTGAAGTGATGATAGTATGACAGATAATATGAAGTCAGAGGATCATATTAAGTAATTATACTTATTTTTTTATGTTAACTCACTCCAGATGTGTTATTTTTTTCAATATGTTCAGTTTAGAAGCTCTTTCATTGTGAATATGCCATTCAGTGTGAATATGCAGGATTGTTAATGTGCTTGATTAAGAGGAAATTAGAATGCTTGTTGATATTTTGTTAGCCAAGTTTAATGCCCAGCGAGCTTATGTTAATAGGAAACTTACAGGGATGGTTAGACTCTATTGGATTTTGTTTCTTATAATATATTATGCTGTCTCTAGGACAGCTAATGTGATGCTAAAATCATAGGTAAAACATTTGATCCCTAAAACTAACAAAACATTTTAAAATGCCATTTTCTGTGGGGTAATGATTCTCTATTTTAGAGGTTCTTTACTAAAATGTCATTGACCTTGATTTCTGTCCTTGCTCTTACATGAGTTACTCTACTCACACTGCCCTTAGTTGTGTCACAGAGTTGCCCATAATAGAAGAGGCTCTTTCTATGTGAGAAGTACACTAAATGTAATAATTGAAAATACATGCTCATGCTAATAGAACTGTTTTATAGTTTGCTACAAACCATTACACTCAAGTAAAATACATTCTATATAATTTTTGCAAATTAAGTACATTGGCCAAATTGACAATTCTGGAGACTGCAACTATCTGTTGGCTGCAGCATTTTCAAATTCATATTCCTCAAAATAAAGTGGGAAGACACAGAGGTACTGGAGTGTGCAGAATACCAGGCACAGAGGAACCTCTCCATGGATTGCCACCTCGATAGGGAACAGAGGCTTGTGCGTACCAATCTAGCTGGGGTCATCTAGACGAGTATCTAGCTGGGGTCATCTAGACCCAGCACTCTGTCCTGCCTATGCAGGGGGTCAGACTCGATGATCTATTGAGGTCCCTTCCGACCCTAACATCTATGAATCAATGACTCTAAGAGCAACACCATCAGGAGTCTGGAAGGCCACCTATGGTGGTAAGGTCAAAGGTGAGGTATCAAACCAAGAGCAGTCTGACACAACAGAAAGACCTCAGTGGTAGAGCAGGCAAATGCAGAAGGCATACTTCTCAATGGCTGCAAAGGTGGATGAAGGCTGCAGTGGAAGAGTAACCCCAATCATATTGGATCTCCTTGTCACTGGACACAGATTTCTCCTCCACCAAGGTCTGTGCAGTTGTCTATGTGCAATGGCCTCCTCACATAAAACAAGTCTCACACAGACTTCTCCCACTGGTCCAACATCTACTACAATTACCAGTACCAATACTGAGAGGTCCATAACTTTTATAAAGCCCTGTGCTGATAGATGAGTGGTGATGGGAACAGATGAAGTGACCACCATTTGTCCCTAGTCATGGATCTACATGCAGGCAATGGTTGTGTGATGGTCACTTCACCCTTGACATGGGAAAGGAGGGTGATTTGGCAGATGCAATCATGACTGAGAAGTCCCTTTTTAGGATACCCTCTGCTCACCCAACCTGGGATGGGGGCTAGAAAATGTGCTCCAAACATAAGATGTCCCACTTTACCTTACCCAACTGGATAGCCATTTCCAGGAGGATTATTCTAATTGCAGTTGAAACACAAAAATGTATTTTGCATCCTGAAATGTACACACCTTACTAGATGACCTGAACAGTGACATGCCTAAACACAGAACAGATATTTTCACGTGAAAACTCTTGTGATATAAGATCAATATCGCTGCTTTCAGTGAGACCAGACATGCAGATGAAGGCCAACTGAGGGAGTAGGGGGTGGCTATACATTCTTCTGGAAAGGGAAATCTGTAAATGACATAGCATTGATTTTGCCATTAAGCACCAGATTGTCAGCCATGGAGGCAGAAAAATGGTAGAAATGGAAGGAAAGGGAACAAGACTGAGAAATATGTGGTTTGACCCTCCCTTTAGCCACCACCTGTGGTGTCTGCCAAGGAAGCCATGGCTCTAGGATTGACCTTCTTAGGCATCAGCGGACTCATCTACAACCCCTTAATTGATCCATGAGAGTGATCATCCTTGACCGGGATGGATTGCTGCTGACGATGACGACAGAGCATGCAGGACTGACACACTTAGAAACCAATATCAGGAAGAGGAAGTTGCAATGGATCAGCCATGTCAGGAGGATGGGAGGAGACCGTATCCCCAGGTATATTTTGTAGAGTGTGATTCGAAAGTGGGTTCACCCTCTGGTGATACCATGATGTGTGCAAAAATGATATGAAGTTATTAAATATCAATGTAGAAAGCTGGGAAGAGTGTAAAGAATAATGTCCAGCCTGCATGAAACTTCTAGCATTGGGTGCAGCTCAACATGAAGCAGCAATGATCCACAGGATGGAAGCAAAGCAAGAAAGAATAAAACAGCATGCTGCAAGCTTGAACTCCAACTCAGACAACATATGGATCTGTGCAACTTGTAACAAGCTGTGTCACTCTTGAATTGGACTTAACAGCCTCAAATGGATTTATCAGGCATCTTAATAGACCTCTTAGGTGTACAACATGATCCAGAGGACTGATGGTTCCCTATATATAGCAACATTAAACTTTGCTGTGCAATCCAGCTAGCAGCTTGTCATGGGAATATCTTGGAAGGCCCACTGGTGGGGTTAAGGTGCAGTTCATATCTCTGTGTCCACTTCCTCCTCAGCTTTTCTGCTAAGTGCTAATTGTGGTGATGCACTTTGGCATCATACATTCTTAGAAAGACAGGTCTAGAAGACACCTCAGGAGATCAGTCCAGGGATGGACAAAATATGGCCTGCAGGCCAGATCTGGCTCACCAATGGACTTTATCTGGCCTGCAGCAGGTCTCTCAGCCCTGTTCAACCCAGGTGCAGAGGTCAGCCTGGGCCATGGCACATGCAGCCAGTCCCACCACCCCCATGTGCGCAGTGGGCCTGGGGCAGTGAGGTGGCCAGATTCCACTTCTTAGCAGCCCTAGTAGTGGTGGCTCCTTCCAGCTGCCACTGCCAATGTTGCTACCACTGCCAGACTCAGCCCTTCTGCCCAGGCAGCCCAGCCTGTCCACCTTGCACCCATTGCCAGGGGCACCAGATGGAGTGGGTGGATGAGGTCTCCATGGAAACTGTCCAGGACCCATGTGGGCAAGGTGTGCTCAGCTGGGCAGATGAGATGGGGTTGTGGGTGGGCAGGGAGCGGCGAGTCATTCCCCATTTTATATTTGTGCATTTGATTGTTCCAGCCTACATGCAGAACTTTTCACTTGTCTTTATTTAATTTTATCCTATTTTTTTCAGACCCTCTTCTAATTTATGAAGGTCATTTTGAATTCTAATCCTATCCAGTTATCCAACACCTATCCAATTTGTGCTATTTGCAAATTTACTAAGTGTACACTCAATTCCATCCTCAAATCATTAATGAAAACATTGAAGAATACTGGGCCCAGGAAAGACCCGTGGGGAACCCCATTTAATGCCTTATCCCATTTAGACATTGAATTAGATGACCACCCTTTGAACACACTTATCCAATGAGTTATGCACCCATATTATATTAGTTCAATGTGGCCTGTATTTCCTTAGCTTACTCGTGAGAATGCATGAGAATGAGGGAGACAGTGTCAAAAACCTTGTTTAAAACACATCCACTGCTTTTTCCCATCTGCAAACCCCAACATCTTGTCATAGAAGGAAAACAGACTGGTTAGCTCCTTGTTATCCTCTCTGTGTTAAGGGATTAATTCCCTAATGATATGCTCCAGTAAATTTCTATCAAGATTAGGTTTACTATTAGATATAAAATTCACAGAGCCCTCCTTGCTCCCTCTTTTAAAAATGGGCACTATATTTGCCCTTTTCTAGTTTTTTGGGACCTAACTTTACCTTCCTGAATCATTAAAGATCCAGTTACCTCAGCATATTCTTTGCATGCTCTAGAATGAATCTCATCCACCCTGCTGATTTGTTTCCGTAATCTCTAACTTATTCTGTTTCTGTGCTAGGTGGATTATCTACACCTAAAGCTTTTCTAGTAACTGAACCAGTCATCTGATAGTTGACCTTTTGTAAAGACAGAAGTAAAAAAGGGATTTAACACTTCAGCTTTCTTCATATCATCGAACATTAATTCCCCTCCCCTTTCAGTAAAGGGCCTATCCTTTTCTTTGTCTTCCTTGGTTCTTATAGGTACTTTTAGAATGCTTTTTTCCTGGTGTTTATATCCCTTGTTAGTTGTATCCCACTCTGTGCTTTAACCTTCATGATGTTCTCCCAATATGCCCATACTATCCTCCTATACTCATTCATAAGCATAGGGACCCAGAAGGCTGAGAGCTGGCCTAAAACACATGAGTGGGAGGGCCATGGGCTTGAAGCACACAAGTCAAAGACAAGGTCCAGGGCAGTGGACATGGGTCAAAGAGAGCAACCAGAAAGAAGGGCCAAGGCTAGGAAGGATGAGGCTGGAACAGTGGTTCAAGATCTGAGGGCCAAAAGCTGTACTGGGGCCAGGGATTCCCCCCTGAATGAATATGGAGGACTACCTGTGAGGTACATGGCTGTATTGGGGGGAATGGAGACCAGAAATTTAGCCCTTAATGCTATTAGGGCCAGCAGAGTCAGAGCCCTAAGGCCAAGTGACTGTGGGCAGCAGGGTCAGAGCCCCAAGGCTGAGTAACTGTGGATGGTGAGGTCAGAACCCAATTAGGTGGTGCAAATTGAGCCTAGGAGAAGAACCGAGTTCAGAGAGAAAGCACCCAGAGTTCACCAGTCTCTGAGGGCAGCCTTCCTACATTATCTTTAACATCAAGGTGTGGCAGATGAGAAAGTAAGAGATACCTGAAAACTTGGAGCTAGTGAGCTGGGCAGCATTAAAACAGCCACTAGGGGGTGTCACAACCACCTCTAGAGCATGTCCTGCATTGTATTAGCATATACACATCATAGTTGACTAGCTGATTGCTGCATTAATTTCCTTCTTACAACCTTGTTAAAAGGCTTGACTCAGGTTGCTTGCTTGTGGACTTTGGTCTACAATCCCCATTGAAACTAATTTAAATCCTCCCTGCTGCTCACTAGGTTTGAAAGCCTATATACCAGTGATGGGCAATTATTTCAGTTGGAGGTCTCCTTGACAAGTTTTGGTGAGCTGTTCAGGGCCGTAAGGGTTGCCTTGCCCTTGACAGGTGTTCTGCCCCCTGGTCACCATCTTGGGACCAGAAGTCCCGCCCCTAACCCCTGACCTTTGCCACCTGAAGTCTGTCCCTTTACCCTGGAAGTACTTCTTTGGTGGGGGGGGTTGCCATCTTGGAACCAGAAAAAAAATTATATACTAAAATAAATCAAACATCTACTATTACATATTTTAATTTTATTTAAAATTATTTTTGTCCAGATTTGTATGTGTTTGGCCCTGTGTAATGTATATAGCGGCAACTATGTAATAGCTCAAAATACACTCTTACTCTTGTATATTGTGTGTGGGGGGTCATAAGAGGGTGTATGTGGTGGGGTGTGGTTGAGAGAGTGTGTGGTTCACGTATGGGGTGGGGATGTGGTGGGGTGTAGGGTGCGTGTGTGTGGGGGTGGTGGGTATTGTGGGTGAGTGGGTGTGCGTGTGTGTGAGGGAGGGTGGGGGATGGGTGTTTGTGTGGGTGTGGGGTATGGGCTGTGTGGGAATGTGTGGGTATGGTGGGGGTGGGGTGTCTGGAGGAGCTGTGGGATGGTGTAGATGTGTGGGGGGGTATGGTGGGACGTGGGGTATGTAGGAGGGTATGGGTGTGTGTGTGCAGTGTGTGGGACAGGTCTGGGTTTTCAAAGTCCCTGGAGTGTGTGACTCCAAAGAGCTGCATGTGGTGGCAGCAAGTGGGGCCAGCCATGCTTGGCCCCATAGTGCACAGCACCTGCATTCCTGGCAGGGTCTGCAGCCACATGTTGTGGCAGTGTCCAGAGCCAGCCCAGCCTGGCCCTTAGCATGCAGCTCCTGACTGAGTCCCTGGCTGTACATGGTGGCAGGATGTGGGGCCAGCCCCACCCAGCCCTATAGCACACAGCTCCTGTGCTCCTGCAGCGTGCAGGACCAGTATGGCTTGGTCTCATAGTATGCAGCTCCCTACATGCCTAGCCCCTTTTCCCTGAACAGGAGTCCCTGACCTCCAGCCCAGTGGGCCCTTATCTGAATTTCCAATCTTGCAAGCAGGGAAGCTGGGAACAGTCAGGGGGTCACCAGGAAAAAGCATTTGCCAGGCAGAACCTTCTTGTCTTTAGTGCTCTCTGGCTTGGGGCTGGGAATGGGTCAGGCCAGGCTGGGGTGGGGGTTGGTTGCTTAGCAGCCAGAGCTGCACCTCCTGGATGGAGGCACTAGCTTTCAGAGAGGCAGCAAGAGCCAGGGCCCACTATAATTCTTTCAGCTTATGTAGGAGCCCTATGGGCTGGATGGAATCACCTGGAGGGCCAGTTGCAGCCCGAGGGCCATATTTTGCCTGCTCACAAGGCAGTCTTCCTTGGACATCACCCCAGAAGCCAAAGTCCTGCAGGAGACACCATCTGCACAGCCACATGTTGGATGTCAGAGGTTCTATCCCTGCTGACAGCCATTGGGTGGACCAATGGCCATGAGGATCATGAACAACCCAACTGTCAGGTGCCATACCCAGATGCCACAAAGCTGAGGCATACCTTCCTCAGCTCAGCAGCAGGAGAGGCAGGCAGGGGTGTGCGACAAATACGGCAAGATAGATAGCACCGCATCTAGCTTTGTGTTGGTTGTGTCTATCCTTTCCAGTTGCCAAGAGAAGTAAACAGTGCCCGAGTATAGCTCAGCCACTAAATACCTCAGGTGGCCAGGGTGCTAGGCCCTAATGGTGAATTGAGGATGCACCAACCTTGTTACTGGCACCCGTCAATTCTGGAGGTTGACTAATCAATGGTGCCCAAAGATGAAGAGTCATCAGAGGGAAAAAAGAATACAAAAAGAGGGATTTCAGAGCAGCAAAGGGTCCCCCAAGAGGGTAACCACCATGGACAGAGGGCATACCACCAGCCCATTTCACCCCACAGGGTGGGGGATGGGGCAGGGGCCTCAGCCTCTGACCTCTAGGCTACTGACATTTGACATTGAAGAGAGAACCTCTACTGAAGCTTGCATACTGGCTAGACGTTCCTTGACTTTGTGAACCCTGGGACTGGTAGATATAGAATTGATTGCATTATTCTTATCTGCTGTCACTATGTATCAATAAAATTTGTCTATTATTGAATGAGGCAGTCGTGGTCAGTCTGAGGGTTTGGGTCTGCCCGGAACAAAGTAGCTGGGTCATAAATCCAGTGCCAACAGCTGGCAACTAGCAACAGTTTGCACATATTACTGACCAGGGCTACACTTGAATTGGTTATATAATGGCTAGATTCACAAGCGGTCTTAGGCACTGTAAATATGAGCTTTGCATTTAGGCAGCCTGTTGTCTAGTGGAATCCACAGCATTGAGTTAAGCACCCATGTACTCTACGAATGCCTGCATGCATGGACAAAGCTGGGCTTCTCAAGTAGGAATGCAAGAGCCAGATGCTAAATGGAATCAACATATTAGCCATTAGGAAATGCTGAAGAGAGGAAGAGCTAAATTCCTGCCCATCTCAAAAATATATATGCCCAATCTGCATTGTAGGAAGGCACCCATCTCTAGGATTTACAGGCTCGAATGGTCTCCTGGAGCTGCCCAGTCCTTCTTACAAAACTGGAAGTAATGCTCCTGCTCTTTTACCAAAGATCCCAGTGGTTAAAGCAGTTGTTGAACTTGTTCAAACTCCTCTTCTGCTTTTGCCCTCATTCCCTTCCCTACCAGGCTAGGATTCTCCCAGTTTCTTCTGAGATACTGGGCTGGGATGCTTTTAGTTTCTTTTGTTGAATCGTTTCCACTTTGCATGGGCTAATTAAATATTAACTGGACAGAGCCTGGGACCCCTGCATTCCTAGGTAATGATCACAAAGTGATAAGAGTCACTCAAACTTTGTCTGTCAGTGTTGTCTGTCTGACAACCTTAGACCTCTCTGAGCAAAGCAAAGAGCAACTGTTACCTCTTCATATATATCTTGTTATTCTGCAGAGGACTTAGTTCCTCAGAGTCCATCTACACTGCACACTGTCTGACCACATCCAAACATGCCTCCTATGGAAATAAACTGCTACCCTTTGGGAGTGTTTCAAAGTCAGGGCACTTGTACACATGAGGATATTACCATGTACACATGATGAAAATTTCCCTTTGTGAGGCTTAATGGCATCACACTTTACATGTACATGAGTTCTGAGGGTTTTAAATAAGTTTGCATCATCACAAACTAAACCACACCCCAATGTAGTTTAGTTTGCAACATTGCAACTTGGAACATTGCAGCCATTTATCTGGCAGGTCACCCCGCAGCCACAAGAGAGGCAAGCAGTCTCCATCAAAAAAAAGGATTGAATTCAGTCAGTCTCACCTCCATCCTTGGCAAAGTCTTTGAAAAAATTATCAAGGCTCACATTTGCGAGAGCCCAGCAGGACAAATTATGCTGAGGGGAAACCAGCACGGGTTCGTGGCAGGCAGATCGTGCTTGACCAATCTAGTCTCTTTTTATGACCAGGTTACGAAACGCCTGGACACAGGAGGAGGGGTGGATGTCGTATACTTAGACTTCAGGAAGGCCTTCGATATGGTATCCCACCCCATACTGGTGAACAAACTAAGAGGCTGTGTCTTTGATGACTACACAGTCCAGTGGGTGGCGAATTGGCTAGAGGGTCGCACCCAGAGAGTCGTGGTGGATGGGTCGGTTTCGACCTGGAAGGGTGTGGGCAGTGGGGTCCCGCAGGGCTCGGTCCTTGGACCGATACTCTTTAATGTCTTCATCAGCGACTTGGACGAGGGAGTGAAGTGTACTCTGTCCAAGTTTGCAGATGACACAAAGCTATGGGGAGAAGTGGACACGCCGGAGGGCAGGGAACAGCTGCAAGCAGACCTGGACAGGTTGGACAAGTGGGCAGAAAACAACAGAATGCAGTTCAACAAGGAGAAATGCAAAGTGCTGCACCTAGGGAGGAAAAATGTCCAGCACACCTACAGCCTAGGGAATGACCTGCTGGGTGGCACGGAAGCAGAAAGGGATCTTGGAGTCCTAGTGGACTCCAAGATGAACATGAGTCGGCAGTGTGACGAAGCCATCAGAAAAGCCAATGGCACTTTATCGTGCATCAGCAGATGCATGACAAA
>NW_005842567.1:151827-153670 GCF_000455745.1 Alligator sinensis | reverse complement strand
GCCCCAGCACTCTTCCCTGCCTGTGCAGGGGGTCGGACTCGATGATCGATTGAGGTCCCTTCCGACCCTAACATCTATGAATCTATGAATCAGCAGGTGCCTGCAGCTTCCAGGACACCTGGAGCCACCCAGGAATGGGATGGCTTGCCCCTGGGGCATTGCAGGGAGGTGGCAGAAGGGTGGCTGGGTGTACTGGCACCTGGAGAAGGCAGTGGGGATGGTGCATGGGGTGCTGGAAGCCCAGGTAGGCTCAGGGAAGGGTTGGATCAGGCACCTCTGAGCTGGCGTAGCACCTGGCCCACTAGCAGCCCACCCAGCTGGCCCTGGGGGGCACCACCACTCTGGAGGGAAGGACTGGGACCCTCCACAGCTCAGGGGGCACTCAGCCCACTGGCTTCTCACCCCTCCTTGTCCACAGGAGAGGTGGGTAGGCTCTGCTGAAAAAAAAAAAAAGGATCAGGACCCTCGCCACTTCTGTCTTCAGCAGGCGCCTGCAACCACCAGGACAATGACATGTGTACAGTGACAAAAAAATAAAACCCAACATTTCAATTAAAAACTCATTTTTTCAATTTAAGGGGCATAGAATGCAACCCTGAAGGACTACACACATGTCACATGTTTGTACATATGCACTTAAAGTTTGGATTCTGGCTAATGAGCAATGGGTTGATTCTCACAAATGGTACAGAGCAGGGGTGGGCAAAATACGGCCCGCGGGCTAGATCTGGCCAGCAAAGCACTTCCCTCTGGCTTGTGGAGCCCCTTCAAAACCCTGGTAATGGTGGCTGCCTCTCTAAAAGCATCCAGCAGCAGTCAGAGGCACCAGCTGCTGGCTGCAGCACCTCAGGCTCTTTACTTGGGTTCTGGCTGTGAAGCAACCGACCCTGACCTCAGCCTGACCCAGTTGGCCTTGTCCTGCCCCTGGATCAGGCCAAGTTTGCAGCTTGAGAGGGGCAGGGGGGCTGGGCCACAACCTCTAGTGCCAGTGAGGGGAAAGACTGCCAGGGCCAGCTTCTTCTTTGCTGCACAGGACTGGAAAGGGTCCTGCCCTGCAGGTAAGCCCAGGAAAGTGGCTGCTGGGCAGGCTTTCCCCATGCCGTGCCGTGCCGTGCCATTTGGGCTGTGCGGGGTTGGGCTGGACCTGCACTGGGGAGGGGAAGCAGCAGCTGGGCTGCAACTCTGGCCCAGTCAGCACCAGGGAGGAGAGGTGGCAGCGGAGCCGTGTGCTACTCGGGACAGGGTGAGCCCAGCCACAGCAGCAGGGGCTCAGCTGCACTTTCCCCCTACCTGCGCTGGTCAGTCCCGAGCAGCACACGGCTCTGCTGCCGCTTCTGCTGGTCGGAGCTGACCTGGCCGGGTCCGTCCCATCTGGAGCAGCATGCAGCTGAAGCCAGCTTCCCACGTGCTTCTGGGGACAGGACAAGCCTGGCCAGGATGAGCCCAGCCAGCAGTGAAGCAGTGGTGGAGCTGTGTGCCACTCAGGACTGACCAGTGCAGGTAGGGGGAAAAATGCAGCTGAGCCCCTGCCACTCTGGCCAGGCTTGTCCCATCACGAGTGGCACATGGTTCCACCGCTGCTTCTGCTGGCTGGTGCAGACCTGGCTGGGATCCTCTCATCCCCAGCAGCACATGGGAAGCCGGCTTCAGCCGCATGCTGCTTTGGATGGGACGGACCCAGCCGGGTCAGCACCGGCCAGGAAAAGTGGCATGCAGCTGGCTTCCCACATTCTGCTGGGGACAGGAGGAGCCCGGCTGGGTTGGCATCAGCCAGCAGATGCAGTGGCGGAGCAACGTGCAGCTTGGGACGGGACGAGCCTGGCTGGAGGGGCAGGGGGGGGGA
>NW_005842567.1:151457-151781 GCF_000455745.1 Alligator sinensis | reverse complement strand
AGCGGCCCACGGCTCCCCTGCTGCTTCTGCTGGCCGGTACCAACGCCGTCAGGCTCCTCCCATCCCCAGCAGCACATGGGAAGCCAGCTTCAGCTACATGCCGCTTTTCCTGGCTGGTGTCAACCCAGCTGGGCCCGTCCCATCCGGAGCAGCATGCAGCTGAAGCTGGGTTCCCCATGCTGCTGGGGATGCCTGGCTAGGTCAGCACTGGCCAGCAGAAATGGTGGTGGAGCCTCCTGCCTTTTGGGACCAGCTGGTGCAGGTAGGGAGAAAGTCCAGCAGCACATGGGGAAGCCACCACTTGATAGGGGATGGGCTGGGCAG
>NW_005842567.1:145546-151430 GCF_000455745.1 Alligator sinensis | reverse complement strand
CTCCTGCGGCTCGGGACAGGAGGGGTCCCACAGCACTGGAGGGTGCTGTGCTGGTGAGGGGACCTGGGCCTGGGCTGGCTTCTGCTGTGCCACGGGGACGGGAGGGTGGGCTGGGATGGGCCAAGACCAGGTCATGCTGGCACCAGTGATGGGTGTGGGGGTTGGCCAGCTTTTGATGCCTGGGGTCTGATGGGGTGGGCTGGGTCCTTGCTTGTGGGAGGGGTCAGGTTCCAAGGCTACCTCTCCAAAAGGAGTACTTCCAGGGGCAAGGGGAGGGACTTCCGGTGGCAAAGGTCAGGGGTTAGGGGGCGGGACTTCTGGTCTCAAGAGGGTGACCAGGGGGTGGGGCAAATGAAGGGGCGGGGCTACCCATGCAGCCCTCGACAGCTTGCCAAAACTCATCAAGCAGCCCTATGGCCAAGATAATTGCCCACCCCTGCTATAGAGCTAAGACTGGAGGCTGATGTGACAGTAATAGGCTGTTATACAAGTGTAGAATGTTATCATTTTATTATAATTTCAATTACAATTTTTATGTTTCACTGAACTGCATTTGCATTTTGGACCTTAAGTGTATCATGTAACAATTTGAACACATAGAGTAACCTGTTCTTGCAAAGAAACCAAGGTACTAAACCTTTTTACCCCCTAACTGCCCAGGCAATACTTAAAATTGCTTACTAGAGCACTTAGGCATTTAAAATATTAATAAGGCATATTGTGCTTTCGTATTAAATTAAACTGACAGGTTAAAATTCAGATATCTGGTGTTCTCTTTATTTTGAATTGTGGGTGACTAATTAATAAAACACAGATTCAAGGTGATTTTTAGATCATTTTTACACGATAACTAAAGTTAAAGGACAAGAACTCAAACCACTTACTGCATTTCAATACAATGTTAATGAGGACACTCTCCTGTATTGTAGTAAAACTAGAAAATTTATGATGGCATGCAATAAAATTATGGTGCAGTCTGAGTGCTGAATTTTTAATCTGAATTGTAAACAAAGGAACCTTTTTCAAGCATTCGTAAAAGCTACATTTTAAAATGCTGGCAATTGTAATGCTGGATTGTGCTTTCTGCTAACAGATCATTTTTGCCTATGCAGATTTTCCATAATTTAATGAAACAGTATAATGTCCTTGTCTTATCTAGGCAGACAATTCATTGACGAATTATATTTCTGATCAAACTTATATTGCAAATGATTCTTCTGGTGTCATACAGGTATTTAAATCGTTTCATAATTAGCATATATTAGGAAAATACACAAGCTTTTTTCTAATTTTCATGCATTTTATATGCCATTTTTCAAGGACAAGTTAGTAACCCCTATTTCCAAGTGGTGCTTGAAGGTGACATGTAAATTCCTGGAGGATTAAAAGCACTTTGCTTTCAATTTGTAAATGCAGTGTAAAAATATTTTAGATTCTTGTCGCAGTCATTTAAGAATCTTTCAGTTCTAGTATATGTGGTTTCATGCCAGTCAGAAGTGGTTTTAAATGATTCCTGATTTCTGTTCCATCAGTCTTATCTTGTGCTTAAAACAGCTTCTCTGTTTTTTCTCCCTCTCTTTCCATTCTGCCCCCCATTATGTTAATTGTTTCTTTCAATATAGCCATATGATTAAATTAGAAAGAGAGCTCACCAGTTTTGGCGGCTATTGTTAAACATCCAGATGTTATTAGTTAATGCTGTATCACATTGTCTTGGAGGAAGGATGCAGAAAGAGGAAGAGAATGGAGACAAGTGAAACAATGCAACCAGAAGGAATTTGTGTCCTTAACTGGAGGCATTCAAGTCTACCTACAAGTAAGCTGTAACTCAGTTGACAAAGCACGTTACATTGCAAGGCACAATGAATCCTTCCTCAGAGCACCCTGAAAATCGGAATCAATCAGCAAAATACCCTAACTGTTAAAAGAGTCAACCATTTCAGAAAAAGGCATTGTCTGTGCTCTCAGAAAGGAAAGGATACTGATGGTGCCATTTCCCTCAGCCCCTCTTCTCTGGGAGGAGATAGTGGGTGTCTACATGTGCATTTATGTGAGCCTAGATTTACTGTGCAGTAAGCTACTGTGCAGCAAGTGATTTTGGTAGGTGTCTACACATTCAGAGACCTGGCAGCAAATTTCCTGCCAGGTCTCCAGCTCTGCTATGCATCCCTGTGGCCACTAGGGGCAGCTCCAAGCTCCAGCTCCAGCTGCCAGCAGCCTGGCAGCACTCTTTAAAACACAGCCCTGTTCTGTGCGTTCTGGGCAGCAGAAGCCATGTGCTGCCCAGCCTCAGACTGGGGGTTGGTCATGCATGGGTGCCCAGGAACCATGGTGAGCTGGATCAGGTGGGCCTGGGCCCAGGTGACTGCTGGCCAATCTCTCCATCCCCATGTACTCCCCTGGGGCCAGTGGCTTGCTGGGTGCTGGCCTCATGCAGCCTGCCTTCCCTGCCCCAACCCCAGCAGCACCTGCTGCTGTGGCTCCAGACCCTGCTCCCCCACTCTTCCCGTGCAGGCAACCCACTCTGCTATGCTGCTCCCCAGCCTATGGCGCCCAGGTTAGGGGCATGTGGGGCTCTCAGACAACTGGAACAAGGAGCTGGCAGTATTCCCACACTCCCCATAGGGGTCTTTGAGGAGGCACCCTGGGGCTGGCCTTCCCCTCATGCCACTGCTGTGCTCTGAGCATGCCCCTGCTGCATGTGCCTCAGCCAGTGCACAAGGAGCTGTTTGTGCAGGCTGGGGGGTGCACAACCCACTACACTCTGCTGCTATTGATCCTCATGTTGCCTCACACAAATCTGCACACCTGGTATGGGACCGTGGGGGGCAATCCCAGGTGCCCTGCAACCTCTGCTGCCACTTGAAGTCCTACATGTGGGAGTGCTACACATCTCTGCCTCCTGCTGCTGAGGAGGACCAGGGGCAGGGGCAGAGGCAGGGACTGGGAGGGCCTTCTCCACCAGTGTGGGACCTACCATGTGTCTGGGTCTGGCAAGGCTGGTGGATTGGTGTGGTCCTCCCTGCTAGTGACCAAGTCCACCTGTGCCTGGTGTCCTTGGCCCACAGTGCATTGTGTGCAGGTGCCTGGCTGGGGGTCCCCCCCAGGGAGCAGCTGGCACTGCTGATGGACAGTGGTGATATGGCTGGCCATTCTTTGTGGCAGGTTCTGGGGCTGTGCAGCTGCTGAGGCAGGCACTGGCCAGGGCTCCCCAAGCTGCTGGGGGACTGTGCAGCCAGGGAGCTGGGTGGGATGGGATGCTCCATGCCTGAGGGCCCCTCCTCTGGTGATATGTCACTGGAGGGGTCAGAGTGGGGTGGGGGTTTGTCCAGGTCACCTGTGGTGGTGTATATGGGCAGATTGTGGCCTGGGTCCCAAGGCATCAAAATGCAAGTCAGCTGCTGCATAAAAGGCATGGTTTGTGTGCATGGCTAGCCTGATGATTGCGGTTGGTCACGGTCACCCACTGTGCCCACAAGGCTTTGACCTTTATGCGGTACCACTGTGCCGACTGGGAGTGCTCTCACTCTTGCATCCTGCCTGACAGGGCCTCATAAATATGGGCATTCGAGTGTCTGCCCCACTTGAACTGGAGCAGTACTTCTGCGTCACCCCAGAGCCCCACGAGGTCACCAACCTCCTCCTAGCTGCAGTTAGAGCCCTGGGTGGATGGCACAAGCATGTGCACATGGTCAGTGGCAGGTTTGGACAGGGAGGATGAGGACATTATGGATCCTGCACCAGCTCTCCGGGCCCCTGCATGGCTGTTTTGCTGTTGCCAGCCATTGGCAGCTGCCAACGGTGCCCAACAGAGGAGCATGGCATGGGACTGGTAACCATGCTGCTGAGGCAATGCCCTGTAGCAGCTGCAGGCACAGGGAAGACTGCTGGAGGTGTGCAGCAGATAGGTGGCCCTGGCCCTGGTGCCAGAAGCAGACTGCAGGCAGCCCTGGGGTGCTGACAGACTGGCCAGGAGCTGCAGCAGCCTGCAGCAACTGCTGTGTACCCACCTGCCTGACAGTAGTGCCCTGGTAGCTGCAAGGCTGGGCAGGACCAAGCAGGAACACAGGGTCCAGAGTGGGAGGCACAGCTGAGCCCAGGGAGATGCATAGGGCCTGCAGAGCCCTCAGGCTACCAGTGATGTGTGCCCCAGGGCACAAAATGGATGCAGGCTTTCATAGCTTGCAAGCAGGGGCTGCAAGTGAAGCAGCCCAGGTCTGCAGCAGGAGAAGCTCCCAGCCACTTGCCCTGGGGCAGGTAACAAATGTAAGCATGATTAAAGGTTTATACTGTGCAATAAGCGTGCAGATGTGTGGATGCGTATGCTTACTGCACAGTAAATTAAGCAACTGTGCAGTAACATGTCTCATGTAGACTTGCCCAGTGACTTGTAGTTGGCCAGATCTTTTGTTTGGAAAGGCAAATAAGATTCTAAGCTAGGATGTTACTTCCTGTGCTGTGCAGGTAGTGCTACTCCAGTGAGAGGTTAAAATCAGGAAAAAATTATGACAGAGTCCCGATCCTCATTTACACTAAAGTCACTTTACATCACTATGGTCATGTCTACACATTCATTAATGTGCAGTAGTTACTGCACATTTAGTTTAATACTTGCTTAATGAAGTACTAATTAAGTGCACAGTAACTATAGTTACTGTGCAGTAGTGCTAGTGCATGATTTTTTTTGTGATGCTTACTGCGCAGTAGCTTAATATGACTGCAAAGTAGTGTATTAGCACAATTTTTGCCCAGCATGCTATCACAGTGTTATTAGGCTACTGTGCATTAAACATCTCATATAGACATGCCCTATGGCAGTGAAAAAAAGACATTTAAGTGAGTGCAAAGTTACATGTATTTAAAGTTAAAGCCTTCCACAATGCCACAGCAATGGAAAGTAACTTCATTATAAATGGTAAACAGAACTCCTATTTCTAGTATAAAGAACTCAAACTATACATTGTGCGTGTGTAGGTATATGAGCGTTTGCATGTAGGGCAACTATACATATGCCAGATGTCTGCTCTGATGCATGATAATTAGCATCTGCTGGAATGTGCTAATTAGCATGTTCCAGCAGCCTCCACATCACATTTATTTAGCGTCCCCATACTACAAAATGGCAGCATGGATACTTTAACTAAAGCTTATTGAACAAGCTTTAGTTCAAGCACCTCTGCCACTATTTTGATGTGCAGGATGCTGAATACATGTGATGCTGTGGGTGCTTTAATTAGAGTGTCTCTTAGAGCCTCTCCAATTAAAGTGCCCTCCCCCATCCCAAAGCACATGTATAGATGCCTGTAATATTTTGCTTGTATTATAGTTGCTCCCACGAACATCATCTGAGATTGCATTGACTGGAAGAATGGGCTTCCATAGACAGAGAAGGAGAGACAGTTCCTGTCCCAGAGAACTTATAAACTAAGCTGGCAGAGGGAGAGGCAATAGATGCAGACAAGGGAAAGTCTAGATCCAAACAAGACTTAAGCTTGTACACACATTCAAATAACCTGGAAAAATTCTTCTAGGTTTGCTCTCTGGGTAGAGAAACATACCCAGAACAATGTGTATAGACATTTGAATGCTGAGGCCCTGATGGAGAGCTTGTAGTGCTGACACTGTACAGCCAGGGGTGGGCCTGTACACACATCTCAGCATGCTCTGCAGGCTTCCTTAGTCTGCCTGGCAACAGATTGAAGCTTAATTGGCTGATCCAGACTGCCCATTGTCAGCCTGCATTTCCTTGCACCACAACATGGGGATTATGAAGGGAGAGTGTCCTGGAGCAACAGTGTAGCAAGCGAAACACTGTTTCTTTGTGGGGAGGGAGAGTAGCTGGAGGATTATGAACTTTTCTAAAAGAAATTGTGGCATGTACAGA
>NW_005842567.1:142518-145536 GCF_000455745.1 Alligator sinensis | reverse complement strand
GTCATGAGAAACTCTCCTGGAAATGATTTAACTCTGGTTGTTCCCAGGCTATTTTTCTCTTGAATGGACCATTTTTACCTTGGGAGAAAAAGCCTAAACATCTGTACACTTGTGATTTCTCCTGGGAGAGCAGGAACTCTCTGAGGAGAAACTGAATGTCTGTACAAGGCTTAGATGCCACTGAGTCTATCTTTATAGGTGCCTGGCATTCAGGATGGAATCCATAGCCTTGAGTAAGCTGCTTAGACTCCCCATACACTACATGGGGAGAGACAGGCACTACAATACAGCAGTCCCAAAAGCCCATGTGCAGAGTTGCAGCCACCTAGGACTGATACAATAGGAACCACCAAGCACAGGGGTGTGTCTGAATCCTGCTGCTTTAGAAATAAGATGCCTTTGTCAGGGATGCAGGCAGGTGCTCCTACCCCCCTTGAGATCTGGAGCCAAAACCCCTCTTCTGAGGGCAGATACCTGTACCGTTCTTACAAAGAATCTAACCTCAAAATTTCCTTCTTAAAAACAGTTGCGGGTGGTGGCGCTTGATTTTCATATAACAGACAAGTGGTTGGAGTAGTCTTCTGGAAGGGGTAGACTCTTCTTGAGGTGACTTATCTCCACATTTCCCACAAGGCAGGAAAACAGATGAGACTGGAGGTAGGGGCATTCTTCACTTTTCTTCTTAAAATGGGTCACTGTACAGCCATGAATGAAGATTCAAGGGGCCAAAGAGAGAACATGAGAGGGAGCCTGATTCTGGAGCCAAGTGTTTAAGATAGTAACCTGGGAGTGAGGAGTTCTGTATTCTGGTCTCTGCTTCCAACACCTTGGGACCTGGAAGCTAACACCCCCACTCCTGCCTTTTGTTTTGAGCCCAATTTGCATACTTGCAGATCAACCTCAACACAACAGAAATTTCTTGCCCAAGAGTACCTTTCCATCACCAACCCTCCTGTGAAATATGAAACATCTCAACAAGAAAGAAACATAATTCAACATCCTGCTTGCCATCAGGCACCTTTCAGGTAAATAGACTGCTCCAACTTTTTTCCAAGCCTAATTTGCATAAAATGAACTTTTCCAGCCAAGAAAACTTACACCATCCTTCAACTCTCCTGTGCAAAATGAATATTCCTTTCTATTTGTGAGAAATTTTACAATCTTTGCATACTCCTATGCCTGAGGAAGGGCGCATGTGCCCAAAAGCTTGTAAATAAAGACTTTTTTTGCAACTGTCTAGTTGGTCTAATAAGAGATATTGCCTCTACCACACTGACTGACGTTTGGTGTTGATACATTTTACATTAAACATCACTGGATGAAACAAATATTTCTGCAAGCAGAAACTAGGGGCACTTACACAAGTCACAATTTTCGTGTGATCAGGCACCTGAAAGCACTCTACAGCTGTGCCATGACACATGCACATGGCTGCAGGGAGCTTTTAAAATGGCCAGTTGCACGAAAAATTAACCTTTGTCAAATGGGGTATTAGATGAAGAAGCCCTGCTTTAGAGCACTTTAAGGAACTTGTGTTCCCTAGGGTTAATTTTTCACACAATATGGGCTGGGCTGATGTAGTCCATCCCCAACCCCAAGGCTGTCAATGGGGGCAGAAGGAGGGGGAGGAGGAAGGAAAGGGGGAGGGAGGGAGCAGCATGGAGCTGTCACTTGGGGTTTGCTGCCTAGGTGGAGGGGGAGTGGGTTGGAGCCCTCTGCCTCACAGCCCTCCCCCCAGATACCCCAGCTGGGTTGTTGGGGTAAGCTGGACCCAGCCCAAAAGGTGAGGAGGCTCCATTCCATGCCCCCCACCAGTTCAGGCTGGGCAAAGCAGAGAGGAGAAAGGAGCAGCATTAGCTTCTGGCTTGCTCGGCCTGAGCTGGATGCGGGGGGCATGGAATGGAGCCCTCTCACGTTGTGGGCCCAGCCTGACTCCTCTCAATACCCCAGTTGGGATAGCTGGGAGGAGGAGCTGTGCAGTGGGGGAGCCTCATGTCACTCCCCCTCCAGCTCCAGCCAGGCAGTAAACTCCAGCTGGCAGCTCTGGTCAGGGTGCCAAGACTGGGGACAGCAGCAATTCAGCAGCCTCCTTGGATGCTTCTGAAGCAGCTCCACCTGCTGGCCAGAGCTGGTGCTGGCAGGCTCCAGCCCCCCTGCCCCAACCTAACAGGCCAAATTCTGTTGAATCGGGGCTGGGGGGGGTGGGGGGGGGAAGGGCTCTATCTCATGGCACTTGTATAAAGTGCCATGAGTTAGAGCGTGTCCAAGGTACATCTGTCAGCATGCTAGAATTCTTCCTCCCAGCACATCCCCACACCTAGCTTTGCTTAATAGCTTTTGCCTGGTAGTTAGGTTCCTCTCTTGGCAGAACAAAACTAATCTGAAGGACTGATGCCACTGCTTGGTGAGGACTCTTACCTCTAGCTATTATATAAAAGGTAAGCACTGGCATGATAGCTTTAAATGTAAACGGCACTTACCAATGTTCCCTCTAAGGAGTATTGGTCCATGAACGCGCCGCTTTGGTCCATGAGTGCGCCACTTTGGTCTGCAAGCACGCTATTTCGGTCCCGCCTCCCCCTTTTTGTGCGACATGGGACACTTACCAAAGGTAAGCTCCTCACTCCTCACCTGGGGCAGGCAGTGGGGGCTGGGGGCCTAGGGGCTGGAGCTGGAGGCCTGGGGGCTGGGGGCTGGAACCTGGGGGCTGGGGCCTGGGAGCTGGGGCTGTGAGCACACCACTTTGGTCTGGAACATGCTGCTTTGTTCTGCTGTTTCAGGCCCGCCTCCCCCTTTTGGTGCGACGTGGGACACTTACTGAAGGTAAGCTTCTCACTCCTCACCCAGGGCAGGCAGTGAGGGCTGGGGGCCTGGAGCCTGGGGGCTGGGGCCTGGAGCGGGCTCTGCCAGCTCTGGGGAACTGGTCCATTTCCCCATGTCACCTTGGGGAGCTAGGAGGCACGTGGCATCAGGCCTGGGCACTGGAGCACTTCCCTGGAGCTGGCAGAGCCTCACTCC
>NW_005842567.1:140747-141065 GCF_000455745.1 Alligator sinensis | reverse complement strand
TGTGGGTGCAGCCCCATCCCAATCCTCTCCCCACCAATCTGGGTCTGGCCCCACCCCACGCCCCTGGCCACTCTGGGTCTGGCCCGACTCCACCTCCCTGACCACTCTGGATCCAGCCCTGCTTCACCACCCCCCACCACTCCGGGTCCAGCCCTGCTCCACTTCCCCACTCAACAGCCACTTGGCATGCATCCACCACCCTCCCTCCCTGCCTACTGCCTCCCCCTCCCAGCCAGCTGTTCTGGGGGGCATCAGGGCTGGGTGGCAGGGGTGCACTGCCACCGTGATCCCTCCACTTCACCCTCGGGCAGGGGGGGG
>NW_005842567.1:137618-140728 GCF_000455745.1 Alligator sinensis | reverse complement strand
CTGCTCAAGCAGCTGAAGCGTGTTAGCTTCCACCACCAATTCCCCTGTAGCGGCTCAAACTTGGGCCTGTGCAGCCTGGGCTGCATAGCCAGTCTCTACCCGCCCTCTTGGCGGTGCATGCACAGTTGACCAAAAGTGTTGCGGACAGACAGACATACAGACAGACACACAGACAGACAAACTGAGCCTTTTATTATATTAGATTATTTGCCAAAACCCAGATTTGGGAACAAAAGGCATTTCAATGATGTTTTCAAAAGATTTTCTGTAACATGATTTTTCAAGATGAAATTCTGTGCGCCAATGTAAGAGCTTAGCTCAGACTCAACAATCTAATGGCTCCTTTAGGTCATGGTTTGTGCTGGCTTGAAAATCCATGAGTATTGCTTCCTGGTTCCTAGTGCAGTCTTGGGCTTCGTGTAGTACGTGCTTGTTTTACGCCCCCTCCTCCCCCCACCACAGGGGAAATGCCTGACAAAGGCTCCTTATTGTGTTTTATTTTTTCAACATGGGAAAAAATAATGGAACAATTTAATTGGCTGATGGCAGTTTTTCTAGTGATTTTTGCCTTTCAAATGGTTTTGAATTGTTTGGTCATAAAGATTTGTATGCACCACTTAGAGCAATCCTCCACCAATAAGATGCTACCTTGGTTCCCACTTTGTTTTCTTAAATTGTTTAGTATTGTCAATTGATTTAAAATGAATATTAAAGCCATCCCCAAGCCTTCAGTGTATTGGCTGCAGACCAGAAGCAGCACTTTATTTTTGTATCATAAAATTGCTTTGTTTCAGTGATAAACCTAGCCAAGGAGAAATATTTCTTTAAAAAAAATTAAAGTTTAATGCTTTCAATTGGTTGAAATCTGCTTTAATAGGGCAAAGTTTAATCACTGCTAGAAATTAGATCATCCCTCAGTACATTCTCAGCCTCACTAAACCAAGAGATGATGTTAGTTATAGAGTCTTGCTGCTCAGACTACTACTTTTCCTTGCACTGTAAAAGATCATTTTAGCACCTCTTCCTTTGCCCGACTAGATATGTTGCATAATCACTGACAAGTATTCTGAGCATAGGCATGATATGGAAGTCAGGAAATGTGGGGTCTCTTTCCAGTTTTGCACTTGGCTCAGTGTGACCCCAGGCTAATACGTTTTAAATGTGGGCATTTTCATAGGCAACTAAATAAATGATCTGGTCCCAAGAAGTTCACTGTTCCTATCAAATTCCCCCCTGAAAATCAGGGCAGTTACATAAGTGCTTCTAAATTTGAAAATTTAATCCTTCTATGCATTAGTTTCCTCATGTGTACTATGAAGATGATAATATTTTGCCACTTAAATGGAATGTTGTGAGGCTTGGTTCATTAATGCTTATAAAATGACAAGCACGATATAAACTCAAAGTAATATACATAATATCCTCTCAGCTTTGAATAAAAAGCCTCAATGACTATCAGATGAATGCATGAGTATGTATATGTATATGTTTGTGAATAAACTTAAGTGCAGTTTGTGATGCACACTTTACCATGTGTTATTTTTTGCTATGGTATATGTGGCTGAAATTCTGAAAGAAATCAAGGTACCTTCATCTAAACATGGTTAGGTGCACAATTCTTGGTAGTATTCAGTTAGATTTCCAATCCTTTGTAGCCAAAATCAACTTCTTATTCTGCATATATGCATTGTTTAGCACAGGGATTGGCAATTCCTGCCACAATGTGGCACATGAAGGCATTTTGCTTGGCACGCTCACCTTGGGGCAGATGGTGGGGAAGGGGCTGGGGCTGCATTGCCACAACAAGGATCGGGCCCCTTGCAGCTGCCCCGCTGTCTGCCTGGAGGTGTGCATGCACCTGCCATCAGTAATGAGCCAGGCCAGGGCTCTGCAGACCCTGGTGCAACTGCTTGCAGTCTCCTGACCACCTGCCACAGCTGGCCCAGGCTTTGTGCAGGCCCCTAGCACCTGTCATGGAGACAGGGCTGCTTGCAGCATGTGGCAGAAAGGCTGCAAGCTACTGCACTGGAGTCTTCAGAGCCCTGGCCCATCTTGTTTCTGGGGGTGGGTGCACGTGCACCTCAGGGCAGATGGCAGGGAATGGGCTGGGGCTGTAATGCCACAACAAGGATCTGGCCTCTTGCAGCTCCCTAACCCTTGCCCCTGGCATACAAACATCTTACAAGTCAAGGTTGGGGTGTTTTTGTCACTCTGCCCAAAAACATTGCCAAACCTCATCTAGAAAATGAGGTCTATAACTGGGAATTGGAGGAGTTACAGCCATATAGCTACTAGTGTTGTCACTACCACAATTGGATACTAGGGCTGTGTGAAACAGCAGTGTTCCACTTCAACATCTGTTTCGTCGGAACAGTGTTTCACTTCGAGTTTTGCTTCATTTAAAAAACGCTGTTCCATTCCGTTTCATCGAAATGGTTTTGCTGTTTTGACATTGTTAAGATGTTTCGATCAGGCTGGGGAAGGGAATTCAGCCTGGCTCAGTTCCCCTCCTCAGTGTTGGGATTGGGATGAGGAACGTAATTCAGCCCAGCTGAGTTCCCCTCCCCAGTGCTGTGATCAGGCTTCAAGCAGCTGGGAACTTGAAGTGATCAGGCTTCAAGCAGCTGCACCGGGCTTCAAGTGGCTGTGCCCCACCTGACTTCACCGGGCTTCAAGCCACTGGGAACCCAGCCTGCCCACACCATGCTGGGTTCCCAGCAGCTTGAAGCCTGATGCGGGCAGGTAGGGTGCATCCTGGGGGGTTGCGCTGCACCCACCTCCACTGGACTGGGTTCCCAGTGGCTTGCAGCCCCGTGGAACTCAGCCTGGTGGCAGGAAGTGGAGCACAGCCCCGGCTCTTTGAGCGCCAGGGGGCTGGTGGAGCCGATCGGAGCACAACCTGGTATTGGGAGGCAGGCAGAGCCAGCACTGCACTCCGATCAGCTCTGCCAGCTCCAGGGAGTGCAGCCCAGTGGCGGGAGGCAGGGAGAGCTAGGGCTGAGCCCCTTGTGGCGGGTCAGTAGGGGGCGCTCCTGCATTGAGCCGCCCACCTCCCTGCGCCTGACCACCTTCCAGGCTCCGAGTGCCTCCCTGGGGTGCCTCCCGTCCAG
>NW_005842567.1:110315-130819 GCF_000455745.1 Alligator sinensis | reverse complement strand
CTGCCTTCTTCCTGGCCCGGGCCCTTAAATAACCTCTCTGACCTCAGCAGCTGGTCCAATCGAAGCTGCCAATACTGGCCACAAGCCGACCAATCTCCCAAGCATCCCTGGCTACCTGGGCCCACGCGCAGGACCGGGCCTTTCCCCCCTGCCCAGGTGACCAGAGCATCGCCTCCCAGGCCCAGGCTTTTGTCATGCAGACAAGGTGGGAGATCCCCGCCCTGAGGGATTCAACACCAGCCTCCCAGGCTGGCAGAGAGAGAGGTCTCTAGAGAGGGGCACCGACGGTGGCATTTCTGCCACACCCCTCACTGGGCTGAGCTGCATGGAGCTGCTGGGAGCGTAGCCTTGGCTCTCCCCTGCCTCCAACCACCTGGCTGGGCTGCTGCTTCGAAAATCAAAACGTTTCGAAACTTTCAAAACATTTTGACTGGCCTTGTTTCATTTCACGGCTGTTTTGAAGCCTTCTGTTTCATTTTGATTTTGCTGTTTCGAGCTCAAAATGAGTCGAGACAGCGTTGAAATGAAACAGCCGGCGAAATAACGCACAGCCCTCTTGGGTACCTTAAGTTTCAGTTCTTCTGAAATTCCAGCTTTTACACAGAGATGTTTATGGTTATAGTATAGCAGCTTCTCTGAAATAGGGAGAATCTTCATAAGCTGTTGTCTGTTATAGGAAGATAGGATTTAGCATACTACAAGGAGGCCTTTAAAATGTGCCTGTTGCTTTGGTTCTCTAAATAAATCTTTCCATTTAAAGAACCTGAGTTTTTGCAGTAGTTTTTGTAAATCCTCAAGTAAGTAGAGAGACTTACAAGAGACTATTGAGGCAACTATATTTCTATTTATCTTGGG
Source organism: Alligator sinensis (assembly GCF_000455745.1). Lineage (NCBI taxonomy): Eukaryota > Metazoa > Chordata > Crocodylia > Alligatoridae > Alligator > Alligator sinensis. Next base: position 129,964 of record NW_005842567.1, on the reverse strand, counting down.
TTAAATGTAGCAAATTATTCAGGTCTGCCTCTGTATGCAGCCTGCAAAAGGCATCAATGCTTTGTTTTTTAGAAGGCAGAACTCTTCCATGATGATTCTCGAGGGGAAAAAATAAGGACTACTGCAGTCCCCATGTCTGGAAGCATGTGAACTAGGAAAAGATTACCAAAGGAACTTAAAGGGTCAGACAGAAGTGACAATTTTTGCTCAATCTGGCCACAGAAATCAGTATATAACTGTGACAAAACACAAGTGCACAGCTGCAAACAGCTTAAAAAAATGGCCAATTGGGTGAAAATCTGACCCTCCATTACATGAGGTGTCAGATAAAGACATTAAAAAAATGTAGCATCTTTTGTAACTTGTGTCTGCAGACCTCCCAGCCTATCACTGTTTTCAGAATGGGATGGGGGAAAGGGAGTGGAAGGACTTTAGTCTGGGGGTTTTTCAGCACCCCCATGAAGGGTGGGATGGGTATATTGGAGCCCCCTGAGGTGGAGGAGCTCAAATTTACCCACCCCACCCTTCAACACCAGCTGGGAAGTCCCAAGAATCAGCTCCCTCCATTGTCTTTCCTTCCTCCCATTCTAAAAACAGTGAGCACTGGCAGAGAGCCCTGGCCATTGCTATGGGAAACTGGCTGCAGGCTCCTAGCCTGCAGCTAGATTTCCGTCCCCCCTGAAAACAACAGTGAACTTCTGTTTGATCTGGGGTAATGTTTCAACTCAGAACTCTTTGCAAAAATCATTCTGAGTTACTGCTGGGAGATGCACTTTTGTCTGCACCTTAAGTGCCTAAAATGGGAGCAGAAATTAGATGCTAAGTCCATGGTGCCTAAGTCCAAGGGAGAGATTCACAGGTATACTTCATGTGCCTGAGACCCCCAGAGTTTTTTCTTCCAGAAAACCTACCTGGGCACTTAGAGTTCAGCTACTGCACATGCTCAAAGGTGCTGCCATCTTGGCTGAGCCCACAAATGAGCTATTACTGCATTTAAGTCCCCTGAGGAGTCTGATCTGCCTAGAACACACTTAAAACACATAGACAGTAGGCCTGTGCGAGTAAGGAAGTATTTGATTTGGATTCAGATTCAGACAATTTGGAGGACAGTGATTCAATTTGGAGATTCAGATTACTGTCCTGAATCGATTTGGCCAAATTGGCTTCAGAAGATTTGGCGCTGATTTGGAGAGGTTTGATGATTCAGCCATAGACTATAATGGGGAATTACTGAAATACCTATAACTTTGTTATATTTTGGCAGATTTAGATGAAAACAGAAGAGATGGTAGCCCCTTCTGAGGGCATGAAGCCTGCCAAGTTTTAAGGAGATAGGTGCAGGGGTTTCTGGGAAACTGTACCTCAAACTGCTAAAAGTAAAACTCATGTCACTTGTATGTGCTAAGGCATATATAGATGAAAACAGTAGGGATGGTAGGCTGCAACAGGGGGCCTTCCTAGTGCCAGTTAGATATCTGCCCACCCACCTGTTTGTGGGCCAGCTGCCTGCCCCTCTTTTGCTCAGGCAGAAACAGCTCACAAAAGGGACAGAAAGGCTGCAGACAGAGGCTTATATGCTGTTTCTATGTCCCTCCCTGAGAGCACTGAGATTGGAAAGGGACTCAGGAAAAGATCACAGTCTCTGGCTAGCTACAGATGTCAGTCTTTCCCCACCCTGCTTCTCCTCCCTCTTCTCAGCTTATGTTTCCCTGAAAGACTGCCTTCCAAATCTCTGAGTTTCCCAATCTTTTCTAAATCTATTCAGTGGGTCCAAATCAATTCAGAGGGTTTTTTTTGGTCTCCTGGTTCAGTTCAGATTCAGCGATTCAGCCTCTGAATCAGGTCAAATCTTCTCCGAATCAAATCAGTGGCCGAAGCTTCACAAACCCCTAATCCGTTCAAAACCACAGGCCGAGGTAGATGAGAGAGTGCTGCTGCTTGTTTTTTATATAAAACTTAGTTGTTAGAGCACTTGTCCAGAAAGCAGAAGACCTGAATTTAGTAGGATGACCATGCTGTATAGAAGATACCATGAGGATGAGCATGTTATAACAATGAGATAACATTTCCTCTTGTCCGAAACAAGCACTGGCATAGTAAAGGTCACTGGACTGGCCTTCAACCCTTATTCTTTTCCTTGGATATTGACCTCAGAATTTCAGAGAAGAGACATTCTGAGGAGCTGTCTAAGAGGCAGAGTAATTATTAATGTGTAAATGACAGTAATACAGATCTGTGTATTTTATCATAAGACATGAGCCTGGAAAACAGGAGATATTCCCTCAAGCCTGTGTGTCATTAAGTGCAGTCCTCTGCTATCATAAGCAAGCACAATATATAATTCCTTGAATGCCAAATAATCCCTAAACCGATCAAGAGTCTCTAAATATTTTTGTGGTGAATATGAAGAAAAGAAACCAGAAATTATAATGTGTTTGAACCCATCTATTGTTCATTATGTGATCACGCATTATGTAATAGAAATAATTAGAATGGTTGAAAACAAGATTTTTTTGTTAACTCTTAGTGGAGAGACATTGGAGCAGCTATGACTGATAAAAGAAATCCTCAGCAAAAAGCATAACCACATGTCTATCCTTTTGTTGACAGTATTGAATATCTAAGTTTTTTATGCAAGTTACTTCTCTGAAGCTCAAAATTCCTGGTTCTAAACAGATAAAGATTTGAAAGAGCTTTTATATATTATATAGAGGAAGCAGCAGAATTTAGACCTTGTAAAAAAGAGTACTTATCTGATGAAATCCTCGTACTGCCTGATCTTTTTTTTTTCCATGCCTGAGACTTTAGGGGGGAAAAACAGTAGAAATACAAAGCCAGGAGCTCAGATTCAAAACATAAATTAAGGTTCTCTTCATGGTCAAATGTCAGTTCCAGCCGTTGCCTGGTAACTAAGCATAAAAGTGCAGTGTGCATCACCTGGCACTTAAAAACCTGGCATCCATCTAAAGGCATGGAACCTGACATCTGCCATGCTTGGCATTCCAAAGCAGACTTGGATTGCATGACCTTTTGGAAATGTGCTTGACCTGTCAACTATGACTTTAATGAGAAAACTTAAATAGGCCCATGTTCACTTGATATGAACCTTGACTGGAGTTCATAGCAAAATTTGGAATCCAAGACATTCCCCAATAGTTTGAAGTTTTTTTGTGAATGACTTGTACAGTTCTCCTTAAAAGTGTGTGTCCAGAGATGGTTATGAATACAGATGATACTGTATGTGGGTCAGACTGCTGACTTGCTGCAGCACCTGCCTTGCAAAATGTAAAAGCCGAATGGAAAAGTTAGTTGTAAGAACACCCCCATATTTGATATTCTTGATCCGTTATTACTAATGGGCACATCTACATTGCCAAAGGATGCACTAGGGAGCCCTGTAGTGAAATACAATGTGCTTGCTCTGCTCACACTACACCCTGAAATGGAGGCAATGTCACTACTAGTTGCTGTGCTGGGTGCACACTGCTAAGTATACCCAAGAGAGAGAGCATTTGTTAGCATGTGTCCAGAGCTGCATTATGGTGGCTGCCTTGCATCCATTCAGAGCTGTAGCATATGTAGAGTATGTGTGTCATGCTTCACATAAAATGCTAATGTATTCTAGTGAGGTTGGAAATTCTAGTCTAAGGTGATGTTTTACCTTGCAGTTTGCTGCATCAGCATATTTTATAATACTAATCTTGACACCAGTTCTCGACATTTACAGAGCATTTCATCTGTTAATCTCAGAGAGCTTTACACACAGCAATTAATTAAGCCTGTGAGAATGCATGGCTTTATTATCTTAATTGTACAAATGAGAGAACTGATAAACAGAGAGATAAGCAACCTGTCCAAGATCAAACTGTGAGTCAGTGATAGAGGCCCCTGTTCAGTGAAGTATTTAAGACCATCCCTAACTTTATGTGAATAGTCCTATGGAAATCAGCGGGAGTAGCCATATGTTTAAAGTTACAGATTTTTTTTTTAATTACCACCTTGAACTAGGGTCTAAGTTGGGAGCAGGATCAAGGAGAACTGGCTTTTCTCTCCACACATTTTACCAGACACTCCTGCCATTGCACAGATCTGGAGTGCTTTTCCTCTAGTGGGCATGGCTGTCAACACACTAGACAAAGTTCAGATAAAGATACGTTAGAAAAAAATTCATATAAAGACCAAAGGTGTGCACAAGATCAGAGGTGCCTTTTAAATTTGTGGAGCACATTTCAGTTAGTAATAGTAGTTAACTTATGGGACTACTCACTGCATATAGGCATTGTGATACAAGGAGCCTTGCATGTTGCAGTGCCTGCTGGGTGTGTAGCCCCTCCCCTCAACTCTCCTGCCAAGACTTGATGTTATGCTATAAAGAGAGAGGGTTCAATGGAGATCTTCCTGGGAGGGCTTCCTGGGAAACGCCAGTACTCACGATTTTGGTGCAATGTTCCACGGGCCTCCGCCTCCCCTACACCCCGTCCACTCGCCAACCGGATGGGCATCCTCACAATGGTGATTCGGCCTTGTGGGCTTGTCCGCAGCTTGCTTTGGGAGGAATCCCATGTCTGAATGGGCTCAGTTGGTACTTGTCCCTCCAGCCTTGATGCATAGCCTTCCCTCCCTTGAGGCTGTCAGGCTATCTAGGTGTGATGTTGTGCCTACTGCAATGCCTCCGAGTGGGACGCTTTGTTCTTACACTGCTTCTCTCTTTCTCTCTCTTTGATTTTTCCTTTTTTTCTTTTTTCAAAAGAAATATACTTCTGGGGAGGAGAGGGATGTGGAGCTGCCTCCTTTCCTCCAGCCTCCTACAGGGGGCTCAAATGCCTCCTCTGTTTTGCCTCCTACAGGGAGCTGAAATGCTTCCCCTGCTCTGCCTCCTACAGGGGGCTCCAAGGCTTCCCCTGCTCTGCCTTCTATAGGAGGTTCAAAGGCTTCCCCTGCTCTGCCTGCTGGTGTTGCGCCGGCTGAGCCGCTCCTCTCCCATGCAGGAGCCTCAGCACGTCTGACGTGCTGCTCTCTCTGGCTCCTCTCCTGCCCGGGTTCTGGTGGGCCTTTTAAACTTTCCCGTGGTGGCCAGTATGGCCACTGCGATTGGTCCAGCTGTTCCCCACCTGGGAAACAGCTGATTAAACAGCCAGTGGTATGCTGGCTCACATGGCTGCGGCCATGGTCCCAGCTCCTGTTCTGGCTGCCCAGCAGGAGGTAAGTTTTCCCCATGGGGGTCTGTTTCTGGGGTTTGGGGCCTGCAGGGATTACCCTCTCCTCTTCGGGAGCCTGTGGGGGTGCCTTGCCGCCACAGACCTCCCCCCTTAAGTTGCCTTGTGGTGTCTGGACCCCGTGTGCGGCGTCTTGTACAGTCTGATGCTCCTCTTCATGAATGTAGCATGGTTCCTCCTTCGACTTGTCTGGGCTTCCCCATCTGTATAGAAAATCAGCCACACAATTATCTTTGCCCAGGAGGTGTATAACTGTAAACTTGAAAGGCTGCAATGCCAAGGCCCAGCAAGTGATCCAGGTGTTTACACTTTGTTTCTGAGTTAATCATTGTAGTGGGGCATGATCCATCACTACCATGAATTCTCTCCCCATTAGGTAATACTTAAAGTACTCTATTGCCCAGCAGATTGCCAGGCACTCTCTCTCGACCATGGCATACCTGGTCTTGGTGCGGCTGAGCTTCCAACTGGCAAAGGCGATCGAGGTCTCTTCTTCCCCACATCTTTGAAGTAATACCACCTCTAGGGCGTGGCCTGATGCATCCATCTGTAAAATAAAAGGGGCATCAAAATTAGGGGTGTGCACTATGACATCATGGTGTATTGCCTCCTTCAATTCTTTGAAGTTCCTTCTCATGTCTGGTGTCCATTTCAACCGTGCTGCGGGTCCTCCTACCAACACATCTGTGAGGGGTGCGGAGAGACTTGAAAAATACAGTATAAACCTTCGATAAGAATTAATGAGTCCCAAGAAGGAACGTAGGTAAGTTTTCCCCCTGTGGGGGGGGGCTGTTTCTGGGGTTTGGGGCCTGTGAGGATTACACTCTTCCCTTTGGGAGCCTGTGGGGGCACCTCGCCGCCACAGGCATAATTCTTTGCAGGATCAGAGCCTCAGTGCTTTTACTGTATCAATTTTGGAATTGAAGTACTGAATGCGCAACTTTAGTTACAGGCTAACCAGATTGGAGGATGCTGACTGGAAGGTGGCCTCTGCTGGTCATTCAGGGTAGGAGAACACAAGATGCCCCTTTGAAGAAGCACTCAAATTCTTTGTGTGAGATCCTTTTGTTAGTGGCCATTTCTATCATTCAACTGCTCTTGTCAGTGGAGAAGTGGTTGAACTGGAAAAACGAACAAAAGTTTGTAGTTTTCCATGGAAGATGCTTTTAAGGAAAGCCTATCAGGCACACCTGATTAAGTTCAATGTCTGTGGATCCTTCTACCCAGAAGCTGTCCTCTGCATGCTGAGAGAATTCTTCTTTTGGGGAAGGGTGGGAAGAAGGGAGTGTGGTTCTTCAGAAAGCTAAATGACTGTTATTCAGCAACAGCAAGAATAGATGCCATTTATAGAGTCTAAAGCTTTCTGCACGTTGTTTTCCAACATTACTAGTGACACATTCATCTGCAATGCTTGGAGATGAAAAACTTGTGTCAGCAATGTTTCTGTAAGATCAAACTTCCAAAAAGCAAACACACAGAATGGTTCCAACTTTCCCAGCTTGTTTGGTATCTGCAGGACAGAGAATATGTTGAAAAAAAATGAGGAGAATTTAATTCTTTTTCTTCAAAAAGAAAAATAGATACTCAAATTGTGCCAGTTCTTCCCTAGTTTTTCAAATTATTAGCTCCAAGGTCAAACCAGAGAATTTTCTGTTTCACAGTTGCAAAAGGAGCTATTTGCAAAGTCTCAGTATAGGAGAACCTGGGTATTTTGCAGGGCTAGGTCCCTTACCCCTGTGTGAAGATGAGGGTTTACAAAATACCTAATAGAGCCACAACAAACAGTTGGGCTATATCTTTCAAAGGTCCAGCTACCCTAATCAGCTGCATGGAATCATGACTTTGCTCCAGCTGACAGGAAAAACAGTACCTATTTGAAATAAAAGCCATAGCAAACAGCTAAGTAGCTCCTCCAGTGTCCTGCTTCTGGATTGTGGAGATTGATTTGAAACCAGTTCAATAAAAAGGGATTAGAAATATTAAATACCATATCTTACAAGCCCAGCCTATGAGCCACTTTTTTTGCTAAAAAGTCTTAAACAGTTAGATCCATACATTGCGTGTCTTGAAAACCCCTTCCCATTTATTCTCTTCTCTTACCAGGCCTCTGGAATTCAGCATATGATTCTTTTTAAAATCCACACCTCTAGCCTCCTCTTAGACCATTATACAAGCATTACGTTTCTACTGGGAGAACTGCCAATCTCCTGGTACAAAACACGAGTGTATAAACATCTGTGTTATTTCTCACAGACCAAAAATGGGAGTTCTGGGAGAAAAATAATCCAACCCAGTAGAAGTTGTTCCTAGGAGAGTTTCTTTTTAGAGAATGAATACTTATAAACTCTTCTAGTCTGCACGACCAAGTTCTTTGATGACCATAAGTCTACAGAATTTTAGTGGCTGGATTTTACTATTGCTGGGCCTGGGGGATCAATGCTTTGTCAGACTCATGTGATAATCAGAGATTGTTAGAATATAGATTTATTAATAAAAGGTTCATGGTTCCCTCTGGGACTGTCCATACTTGAATGAATTGCTTAATTTTACAATAAGTTAGGGTTTTTGTAAAGCAGCCTGGTTGAGCCTAATTAACTGCTATATAACTAATTTTGTGCTGGTACGGTTCCACTGAAATCAATAGAATTAAACTAGTATAACACTAAAGTAACTAAGTGATGAATAAACCCCTCAAAATTCAATGAAGAGTTTGGAGACTTGGATCTAAATGTGGACCTTTTAATAGCCCCAGTTTACTGGTAGGGTAAAGCAGATATTCTTTGCTTTAGTAAAACTATAACCTTGCTAACCCCTGAAACCCTACTGGGTTAAATTAATTTCTCAGGCAACTCTCTTGACTTCAGGGTACTGCTTATTTATTGAAATTCAACAGATATATGCTTGGGATATATTTTCGACTGTTACCAGTTTTGTGTGTTATTTTTACCTAAGATGGTTTGGATTTACATAGTCTAACTATGGCTTTGTATAACTTAAATACACATAACTGAGTATTTGAATCTCTGATTCAGTTAATCTCTCCCCTTCCTTTTGCCTGTAATTTGAATGTGAAAAACATGAACTAGAAACTTAGAGGACTAGAAAAGGGAACTTGATAGGACAGGTTAACAGTCTGTCAGAATTTCTAGATAGTTCAGATTTTACTTGCATTCAGAGGGCAAGCACTATCTTACCGCCATGACAGAAAACTGTCACAAACCCTCCTTTGCAGTCAAGGTAAGATGAAGACTTTGCATCTTCAAAGAGAAGTGGTCGGAAGTGCTGGAAGTAGCAGTGAGTCTGGCCTGTTGTTTATACATATGCAAGGTACTGACCTGGATGTTGGATGTAGCAGGTCTGTGGATCCCAGATATGATAAGACTGAAATTATGAGAGCAATACAGGGAACTGTAGAATTAGGGAACAGGAGAAACAGGGACTGTGTGGATTGATGGTTTGGCTTCAGATATTCCACAGTAGGTTATGGTTGTGTCTTTTGCTCTTTGCACACAGACAATACAAGGGAATCATCTTGGCACGAAGGCATGGAAATAACCATATTTACTAACTTCATAACTAACAAGGCCTATGTTCATCTCCATCAGGGTGTTCATCCTCTATAGGCTGGAAATCTCCCTCGAAAGTTACAGGCACGCATTTCGAGCCTGAAAATCAAAAGGCCTATGTTCATCTCCATTGCCATGGGCCACTGGTGTCACCCAAACCTGACCTTGTATAACACCAAAACATTGCATTTAAGTAAATTTATTAACAAGCCTTTTTTGAAGAATACACTCTGGGGAAAGGAGTTCATGTGTGAAACTAATATCTGTTATAAAAACTATGTAGCAGACTAGCTGATCAAAAGCAAAGTTGCTATTACTCAATGTTTGGGTGGGATTTTAATTTTACACTGTGAATTGTTTTCAGGCAGCATTTGCTTGACAGGTTGTAAGACATGTGGCATGAGTTGGAAGTCCTGACTGTTCCATATTCAGCTTCATCTTAAATTACATATTATAAGCAAACTTACAATGTGCTTCAGTGCTGCAATAAAAAAGAAAAACAAATTAGTCTTTTTTTTGGTTTTTTTTTAAAGAGGTGGATAATTAATCCACTAGATTAGGGGTGTCAAGTTCACTTTGAGCCCTGGTCTGAATTCAGGCTGAGATACACAGAAGCTGTCACAGCCACAGCATCCCCAGCCCCAGTGTCCCACAGCCAGTGGCTGGGGAGACAGGGCAATGGTATTGGCAACTGATGAAATAGCCAGAGGGCAACTGGGGCTGCATCAATCCTCACTCATGTTGCTGCTGACAATTGCCATTCTGCAGCAAGCTCCTCCTTCCAGCTGTGCTGGTAGTCTTGCTGGCTGGTTACAGCAGCTCAGTGGGTTGAATCCAGCTTGCAGGCCATATGTTTGACTCCCTTACACCCCTGCATTAAATCCATTGACATACATAGAATATATATGTTTAAGTTACATGTATGCATAGGAGAGCTATATAACATATTCAAGTTTTTAATTGTTTTACGTCATTTACAATATAAACAATGGGCTGTGATGTCACCCTTTGGTCATGGACTCTGTACCATAACTTGTGGCCCACCCAAATTTCCATTATGCCATTGATATACATTTTGCTACTTTGGTTGGATTCCGGAAGTTTTTAGTACAGTGAGCATGACCAGAGGGCTTCCAATATTTTCAACCTATTTCTATAGCCTACAGCAACCTTTAATGAAGTTTTGAGAAAAGAATGGTATTCTTGGAATGGTATTGAATATGCGACGACCAGAAAATCCATTATATACTCACTTCCTCCTTGGCATGTTCCAGAGATAAGGGATTACAGATCATTTTCTCTGAATCTGCAACTGATTGTTCTGGCTTTCAGTTCAAGTTTAACATATTCAGTATTCCTTGTACAGGCTTTTACTTTTTGGTTAACAAATGCCTGGGTTAAAAGAAGTTATTTTTTATACCTAGAGGTTAGAGTTTTCAGGTAGTTTAAATTCCTAGATTTTGGCAATATCTTTTAACAGAGAGCACTGCTCCCTTATCCTTTCCTAAAAACAGCACTACTTAGCAGTGCTCTGTAGAAGGTACATCTTTGGAAATAACGCAAGGACATTCATGCCTAGCATGTGACAGTAGCCTCCGGCTCTTGGCCACTTTTGAGAGAGGCGGGGAGGGAGCATAACAACTGGAACAAACTACCTGCACCACTGAAAAATGGTCCAATTTCCCGTTTCAGGAAATGTTTAACCCTTTATAATTGTAAAGAATGTTGTAAGTTTTGTTCCTAAGACCCCTGGAAAATGTTCTTTTAAAGGCATGATGGGAACTGATCCCTGTTATGTCTAATAACATTAAATTGGATCTTGTACCAGGTATTAATTCCAAGACTAGGACATGGTGAGTGCGTCTACACAGGACACTTTACTGTGCAGTAACATAGTTTACTGTGCAGTAAACATGTGCATCTACACATGAACATGCTTACAGTGCAGCAAACCTGTCTAATAGCAAGTTAAGTTGCTACCTGAAAATGCAAGTAACAAATTTACTTTTGATTAGTAATGCTGCAGTAGCACTTGTGTAGATAAGTGACCAGGACCAAATCTGCTCCCAGTCAGCTGGCCACCAGGGAGCAGGAGATTGCAGCAGGCAGCTCCTGGGGGCAGGAAGCAGAGGCAGGCTTCTCCACTGGAGCCCGGGCAGGGACTATGTCTCTCTGCCCCAGAAGCAGGGATCTCCATGCCCCCCATTACAACATTGTGATGGGGAATGGGGGCTGGGAGACCCTTATCTCCCAGCCCCCACTTCACCATCATGATCAGGGAGCAGGGCAATGGGAGACCCTCATCTCCCAGTACCAGCTTCACAACGGCAGGGCTGGTGGTGGGAGATAAGGGTCTCCCAGCCAGAGCCCCATGACTGCGGAGCTCAGGCCTGAAGATAAGGATCTCCCAAAACTAGCCCCACTGTCATGGAGCTGGTGTTGGTAGATAAGGGTCTTTCAGCACTGGTCTCATAGTCACAGAGCTGGCACCACGTGCTCCCTGCTGGCAGTGACTGGGGAGCCTGTTTCCTGCTCAGAACCATGATTGCGGAGCTGAGAGTAGAACAAGCTCCCCAGTTTGTCCCCCACCGAGCTCTGAGCTCACAGAGCTGAGTGGGGAACAAGCTCCCTAGCCTCCACCCTGCAATCCTGGAATGGGGGCTGGGAACTGCTCTGGTCAGGGACAGGTCCCAGCCCTGTTACCCAATCAAGTGATTGGGGCATGAGGCTTGGAAAGAGCTGCAGGAGTGGGGTAGGTCCCAATCTCCTGCCCTAATCTGCCAGTGGGGCAGCTAGCAGTAAGCTAGATGCTAGTTGCTCAACTGGCAAATCGGGATGGGGAGTGGGACCTGCCCCTCCCCTGAAGCTCTTTCCAAGTCCCCTGCCCCTGATAGGGGAGCCAGGCCCAGGAATTCCCTATTGCTGAGGGGGACATCATCCCCACCCCAGCAGCAAGCATCCCCTGGAGGCAGAGTGTAATGTTCCAGCTTGGTGCTCCCTTCCAAGTCCTGGGCTAGCACCCAGAGGGAGCCTAGAGCTCCCCTGATGGCAGCAGGGGCCCATTGCAGGGCCTCAGAAAGTGGGAGCAGTTTGCTGCCATTAGCAAAAATCTGCTCCCAATTCCCTGCATGTGTAGATACCTACCTGGGAGCGTTTACTCATGAATAGTTTACTCACGAGTAAGCTGATCGTGGATCAAATGCACATGTAGATGTGCCCAGTTGCTCCTTAACCAAAACAAATTTATTAAGCCTGTAGCCGTTATAATTCTATTACTGTGGTTAGGCAAAAAAAAGGCAATATAACATGCTTAATACCCCAAAGTACAACAAACTTGATGTCACTGGATGGCCAGTCCGTGAGGTCTTGTCCAGGGTTCCCGACTCCTTTGAGTTCGAAAACTTGGATCAATGAGCAGATCTTCAGGAGTAGGTTCTGAAGGAGATGCTTTCTCACTTCTCTTTATATACCATATAGTTTGCCTTTCTTAATACAGAAAATTAGCCTTTGTCTTCCTTCTAACGCATATTAATATTTTTGCTTCTGTTTGACAAATATGGTCACCCTTAATTTGAATTTTCTATTCTGAGGTAATTTTTTTATTCTTAGTTGGGGCTGGGTTTGAATTATGGAGGAGCTCGTGGGGGCTGAGCCTTCCCCCTCCCTGCCCCGCAAGAGATGAGAATCCCCCCGTAAGATTTGCAAGTCATAACCTGGGAGGGTGTCCGATTTAATTAGGGAATTGTGATGGGCAACCCAATTTTTTTGTAGACCCCACCAGGAGTCAAAAGGTAATTCAAACCCTGGGTGGGGATAAGTTTTGCTCTTACTGCCTCTACTGCGAGTGGCCCTTGCACTAATCATGTGAGGGCCACTTGCATGATTAGTGGCCTTCATGATAGACCCTATGGGGGGAGGTTGAGAGAGCTGAATCTCTTCAGCCTTCACAAGAGACAGCTGAGGGGAGATCTTGTGGCCACCTATAAATTTATTAGGGGAGGTCAATGGGGAATAGGGGAAGCACTGTTTACTAAGGCGCCCTAGAGAGTGACTAGGAATAATGGGTGTAAACTAGTTGAGAGTGGATTTAGGTTAGATATTAGGAAGAAATTTTTCACAGTAAGGGTGGCCAGGATCTGGAATGGGCTTCCAAGAGAGGTGGTGCTATCACCTAGCTTGGAGGTCTTCAAGAGGGGCTAGATAGTCACCTGGCTGGGGTCATCTGACCTCAGTCCTCTTTCCTGCCAGGGGCAGGGGTCGGACACGATGATCCATTGTGGTCCCTTCCAACCCTACAGTCTATGAATCTATGAATTGCCCAGGCTATATTTATTCAATTTAGTTAGCCAACTTTCTGATTCATCTTAAGTCAGGAAGAGTATTTTGGTGGGCTCCAAGCTTCCTCTTCTGGGAGCCCACAAGGCAAGCTTGGGCCTATTTGGAGAACCAGGGCTGCCCTGAAGGGGGCAGTACCAACAACCAGCTGATTGTCAGGGTTGGCTGTGGGCAACCCCAGATATGTGACATGTTACTTTTAAGGAGCTACACAACCCAGCCATAAAAATGTTTCACATTATATTCAGTCTTCCCATAACACTTCAGTATAACACTGTGATGCTTTAGGCCACACAACACAGTCACATTTTCAGGTATTTTGTGGTCTCTGCATATGTTTTATTTATGGCATGGGTGCTACACATGCACTCAATTTAAGGCATCATAAAATGGCAAACCAGCCATAAGAATGTTTCGTGGTATTATAGTGAAGTATGATGAGACTCTCTGCAATGAGAAGTTTATCTCTTGAAGCAGTGACTACAGCTTTAGAGGGCATATCCTCAGGCAGTGTAAATCAGCATAGCTCTACTTCAGACAGGACACATCTATATGAGATGCTTTACTATGCAGTAGACTGATTGACTGCATGGTAAGCAGTTACTATCTACATGTACAGATGCTTACTATGCAGTCATTTAGTTTACTGTGTGTTTTATTTTTTACCAGAAAATGCAGGTAGCAAAATAACTGTGCAGTTACTGTGCAGTAGCTCATATGTAGATGCCAACTGGGAGCAAATTTGCCCCCGCCTCTTCCACAACTGGGTCTGGAGAGAGGGGTGGTTTGGCAGCCTCCTCAAAGGCTCCAGGAGTGCTCCTTCCTCCTGGCCTGGAGGGCAGGTGCTTTTTATGTAAAGTACCATTAGTTAGAGTGGGACTCTGAATGTCTGTCTGTGCCCAACGTGGAAAAGCCAGCTCAGTGTTAACGGCAGTAGAGCTATGGGTACTACTCTACTGCCAACTGAGCATATCCTAAAATTCTGCACTTGAATTACGGATTCAAAGCAATGAATAGCTGATCAAGCTGGTTGGTTCTAGCATCCATAGGCTGTACTTGCTATGGAGGGATTACAGAATCAAAATGTTTATGCTATGTGTTCAACTGACATTGTATTAAGAGCTGTAAAAAATGGGCCATTTTAGGTGGTGATTCTTCATGGAGAGTAGATATTTTAGAGAAATTCATGATAATTTAATTTCTTAAAGCTAATTTAGGGAGAATCCAGTGTGCATTATTTAACTTTAACTTGTATCTCTTCCCTTTTGAGGCGACAGATGAACATCAGTGAAGGTAAATAAGGGATGCTAATCACAAAAGGGAGTTTTTCTGGGTGTTTTTACAAGGCTTGAGTTATACCTGTACAAAGAGTTGTGGTTAGCAGCAGATTTTGCTTTTAACAACTCCGAAATGGCTGGATGTCAATAGACTGAACAAGGCAACCTCTGTTGTAATTCATTTATATAGCTCCCAAATTTTGCCATTTACTTTAGTATACCTTTGCTTCTCTTTCTAACAGCTGTCCTGTAATAGACTTGGCAGGAAAATAGCTGTGCTTTCCACTTGGAGGTGGCTATACTTCAGGAGGCAGCTAGAATAGGCACAAGCAGAAAAGAAACCTTTTCTTTGGATCAGGAGGACACTAACGAGAAACCTTTCTTCCTTCCATCCTTTCTTTCTTCCTTGTAAATGAAACAGGGCTTGATTGCATTGATTAGATCTGAATAACCTTACACTAGGTTGTACTCCACTCGTATTGCTCAGTGCCTTCCTCCACAAATTGTCCTATTGCCTTCAGTTGAACCAGGTAGAATAAAGCTGCCTGAAGCTGATTTTTATACACTTCTGCCTGTAGATTTTTCTTAATCACCCTTCTGTAGCCTCATAACTAATAATTATAAAATTATCATTATCAGTATATCAGTTTTAACTTAATGAAATCTAAATGCAGAAGAATAAAGCAAAGTAAAGCAGCAGCTAATATGTTCCTTGAAGATTATTACATAATAAAACCTATTCCTCCTCCTCCTCCATTGTTCCTGACATTGTCTTTCTCTGCATCATCTTATGGCACCTCTAGCACAGACCTCGAAATTACAAGTTTTGATTTTTGGATGAAATTCACTTTTATGCAGAAAATGAGCAGAAGGCCTATGCATTTGCAATGCATCCCTGCACCCAGCATATTATTTGTACT
This sequence comes from Alligator sinensis, assembly GCF_000455745.1. Taxonomy (NCBI): domain Eukaryota; kingdom Metazoa; phylum Chordata; order Crocodylia; family Alligatoridae; genus Alligator; species Alligator sinensis. The sequence continues at coordinate 114,650 of NW_005842567.1, read as the reverse complement.
TTGCACAACACATTTAAGTAATTACCTAAGTGGTCTTCATAATACCTCTGTGATCTCGGTAAGTTTTATAGGTAGTGAACCTGACTTAATGACTTGCTGTGTCAACAGTAGTCATTACTGCCATGAGCCTGAACTCCACCAAACTCTTCTGTGGTGTATGCTAAGCCATTTCCACTGATAGCATAGGTGCTAGACCAACTTATGCTAATGTTTAATTTGGCCCCATATGTCTAACATTCAACTGGTGCAAGATCTATTGAGTCCCTTATTTAGCACCATTTCCTATCAAGCTAAACAAAGTGGGCCATAAAGAGGTCATAGCACTAGTGCCCTCTACTCCATACTGTCTCACTATTCAATTCCAGACATATTTCAAGGCCCTGCCTTTAAGATGAGCATGTGATTAATGGTTCTGAAGAACAGAGATGAGCTAAATACATGCTTAAAGCACATTCTCAAATGCTTTGCTGAACACAAGCCAAACACTGCCAGCAAAGCACTCAAATAAATGCCTAGTTATAAACACAAAATTAGTTCCAATGGTTTCAATGGGATTATGCTCATAATCAAAGTTAAACCTGTACTTAAGTGCTCTGCAAGATGCAGGGCCTTAATGAACAACAGCCCCTTCTCCCCCAGTGGTGCACCTAAATACATTTTTATATCAGAGACAGTTGCCCTATCATCACAAGGAAACACTTCAGGGTTCAGTAGAGTAATATGTTGGTGGGTTAAGAGAGGGGATTGACTCTGTGGGGCCATGCTTCTGTACCCCTCCTCCTTAGACTACCTATGGGGGGAATTTGGTAGGGGTGTATTCTCTCTTTTACCCAAAAAAAAAAAAAAGAAAAGAAAAGAGTTGGAAAAAGCATGGAAAACATAAAGATGATGCCAGATAGACCTGAATTTTGCTAAAGTCACTGGGATCACTTTCTAGCACTCTGTGGGCATGTCTGCATGTGCATTAATGCACTGTAATTATGAATATGCCTTTTACGCACATGTTTTTTATGTGACACTAATGTGCAGTAGGCTAATTCTACTGTGCATTCATGCACTAGCATGGCTTTTGCTGAGATGCGCTAATGCGCAGTAGAATTAGTCTACTGTGCCTCTTGTGTAGACATGCCCTGTAACTATAAAAGGGCTTTACCACCACCAAAGTCAAGCATAACAGAATCAAACCCGGTTAAGCTTTTTGTATGTTTAGCTCTCTATGAGCACGGACCATGGGTATGTCTGTACTGCAGTTTAGAAGTGTGATGCAGCTGTACATATACTTCAGCTAACTCTGATTTAGCTAACTTGGGTATCACTCGCCATAAAAGCCATGGTGACTTGGGGTTCAGCCATTGACTACATTCCCAGGTTCCTGCACAATCTTGTACTGTCATCTTCTGTGTCTTGTTAGCTCTATAGAGACCTTGATGATAAACTTTAACATTATAGAGACTAAGTATAATGAAATAGTAGTTGTCATTAAGCTGCTTCAGGTGTGAAGAGCTCATAAACTGCTAGTGGCCCTACACAGTTATGAATTTCCATTTGAAAATTGGAGCCATTTTCTGTTATTCCCTAGGATGCTTTATCATCAGAAGAAACTGCAGAATACACAGTGTCATATTAGCATTGCCTTCCTCCTTGTATGGATATTAAAATGCCAGAGTTCCACAGATCTTAATAAAAGAAACCATCTGGCATTCAAAATCCCCACTTTTCAGGTGACTTCTTCTCTGAGGTATTTAAAAACACAATGAAATGTAATAGAAAACAAGGGAGCAAATCATGGAGATTTTAGATGCAAAAGATCCATTAGGCCCTACAACCCATTCTCTTCCAACATACCATTTAATAACCCTTCAAAGCACTGGGCTATTCAGCAGCATGATCCTAGTAATGCTGGTGACCTCCCAGGTGGCTAAATGCAAAGTACTCAATTGATATTCAGATGTTCAGTCTCTTATTTAACCTCTTCAGGAGTTAAAAGGACTTGCGGCCTTAAGGCCTTTAACTAAATAGTTGCTGCCATTGGAATATCTCTTTAAAGTGAATAAATGTCTTACTTGCTCCTCATCTGTGCTCTGCATCTAGAGTTCATTGTATTATTCTGGTTAATAACTGAATATTTTTTCTGAGGTTGTTTTTTTTAACCATTTTCTTGCATGGTATGCCCAAATCCTCCATGACCAGAGTTAGTTGAATTTTAATGGTCCAATTTGTCTCCTAAAATAGCTGAGTACAAGTTAAAGTCACCCTTAGGTTTGCATTCCTACTCTGAGATAGATCTGGGTACATTGCCAGGGAATAGTGTGTTCTGTGTTAGAGGAAGATGCTATCTACATCCTTGGTAATGGTACCCAATGGACAGTAGCATAGCTAGGCATGCCTGCTTGTGCCTGAAGTGACTGGCAAAAGAGTAGGGTTTAAGCCTTGTGTACAGAGAAGGATTAAGCCTTGATACTAGATATGTTTTTCATGATCAAATTCAGCAGTAATTTTTGAATTGCAGCACTCAACTAATTACTGATGTTTGATTGCTTTGATGCAGAAACCAGGGAAGAAGAGATGTATCCCTACTGCAGGAACTCAGATCACATCAGAACAGGACCCAACAGAACAGGGAAGACTTTGACTGAGAATCAGGCAACAGTGACTCAGGCAGTAGATGCTGTACATACTGCCAGCTCAGTTGGGGCCCACATGGGTGGACCCAGGGTAGGGATGTGAAAGGTTAAAATGTTAAATGATAACTGTATTTATACAGGTAAGGCATTGCAGTTAACATTTAGTGTGGGGCACAGCCTGGCAGGGAAGGGAATGCCCCAGGATGGCAGCTGGCAGCATGAGGCTCTGCCTCCATCTTCCTCTCCCTGCAGTGCACCACTGACTTGGGAGGGAGGGAGGAGGGGGACTAGTATTTATAGATTAAGATGGAGTGATCATAAAGAAGCCATGTGTAGAATCAGTTCACAAAAATAAGAGTAGCGTGGATTGGAGAACAAGTGAGTACAGGACACTGGTCCGCAACCAGGCTGCGGCTGGGGAAGGTATTGTTGGTGCTGCTGCCGCCAGGCAAGGAAGGGGCAGGCTCCACTTCGTGGGAAGGTCTGCAGGAGATTGTGGGGGGATGGGAGACCTTCCCTATATGTGCACAGGGCAGAGTGGAGCGCACACATACATGTGGGTGCTAGGTGTGTGTTTTCAGTTAACCATTTAACCAATATCATTAGAGGAGTCTAAAGAGGTAATTATTTAAATGACATTTACATCCCTAATCCAGGGGGGTGAGTCAGTGTGGTTGCACCCCTGCTTTGTCACTGTCCCCAGGAGATCTAGGTGAATGGGGAGCCCAAGAACTACTCCTGCCCTGCTCTGCATAGGATGTGGCTGCAAGGGGTGCCAGGCTTAGCAGGGGATGGTAGTGGTGATGCACAGGTTCCTCCTCCCTGCCTGCCCTTTCCCCCACACATCTCTTGCTGGCTGGGAGCAGGCACTTGAAGTAGGAATCTTGGCATCACTACCACTGTCCCCAGCTAAGGCAAGCATGGGTGGGGGGGACTCCAAGGCTGTTCCTGCCCCTCTCCTGCCCCAGATTTCAGGGAGCAGCTGTGTAAGGAGCCTTGCACAGCAAGGGACAGTGGGGAGGGAGGGGGATTGGGCAGGAAGCGGGTGCTGGAAGCAGGAAACTGCGCACCACTGCCATTGCTATCCCTAGTGAGCTCAGCACCCTGCACACCTGTTCCCTACAGCCCCTAGCTGGAGCGAGGCAGGAGCTCAGGACAATGGAAGCAGTGTCGGTGGGGGGAGCAGGTCCCGCAGGACTACCACTTTGTAGGCCTGCTCCCTGCCTTACTTTCTGGTGTCCTCTGCCAACCCAGGGACTTCTGCCAATAGCCATGCCTCACCACCATCTCCTTTTGGTTTGAAGGGCAGTGTGCCACACCCCGATTTACTTAAACCTGGTTATGCCCATGGGGGTCAGTGGCCCAAACCCCAAGCACATCTGATGCCTGAAATTGATACATGAGGAATAAAAATGCATGTAAGCCCTCAGGTGTCTGCCACATGTGTGCTATTATTCTGTATTATCTTTACTGCAGTAGTGCCTAGGGGCACGTGTTGACAAAATGGGGGCCTTAAATTGAAGTGGTGGGTTTTTAAAAACACCACTTCAATTTACAGCCCTTTAAGCCCCCGTGTCATACAAACACCCATTTACCTGCCTCTCTGGCAGTGGGGAGGGAAGAGTAAGCTGCTGGCAGGTGGAGCAGTTCCTGGGCTGCAGCGGGGGGACCGGGAGGCTGGTGCTTCCCTCTGTGGCAGCGGCAGGCCCCC
>NW_005842567.1:105403-110284 GCF_000455745.1 Alligator sinensis | reverse complement strand
CCAGGCAGCACTCACCCACAGGCACCCAGCTCAGGCGGTCCCTGGGGGCACCCCAGCTATGGAGGGAAGCACTGGGCCCCTGCACAGCTCAGACAGGCAGGCAGGCTCCAAGGAAAAAGAAAAACAAAAGATCACCCCTTTTTTTTTTCTTGGGTGGAGCCTGCTTTCCTGGGGTGCTGCCCAGCTGCCTGCACAGGCTTCCTGCAGAGCCGTGGAGCTGCATGGAGACCAGTGTTTCACTCCGTGGCTGTAGGGCAGCCTACAGCCAGTGTCCCAAGTCATTTAAGGTGCATTACGCTGCTGAATGTGCTACAGTGGGTGGAATTACTGCACAATACGCCACCAACGCGTGCAAACACCAACACCATTAAAGCGGTGCAAAAGCATTTAACTCGCTTTAAAGAGCCGTGCACACATGCCCCTCATTTCATCTACACATGTCCTAGGACCCCATTGTGCAAGCTGCTGTACAAGGACAAAAAGATATCTGAAACAGCTGGCATTCAAAGTAGCTGTTACATGTGGCTTTACAAACATTTCCACTAATCCAGGGATCTAATTATACAATATACCTTTCCGAGACAACTAGTGATATTCCTGGGGCATTATCTCTTTATGCATCTGTCTCTGTAACCTCTTATCTGGCACACACCCCACTTGCTGCATGAATGGATTATCCTCATCTACAGATACAATTTGTATCATCAGTGACAGATATAGAGCCCAATTCTTCTTCCATTTAGGTCAGTCCATGGCAACTCCACTGCTGATTTTTCTACAGGATAAAACCATGCTCACAAGAGGGATAATCCTGGTTTAACACACATTGCAACAAATACATATATTTTTTTTAAATCCTACAAATCTACATTTAACAATGTTTTTTTCCCCGGTTGTTTCCAGGCTTCTTGGAACTGCATTGCAATAAATGTGGTGAACTGCATTTTCATTACTTTTACATTGTGGGGATTTTGCAGAAAGAATTAGAATTTTGTTTCCTTCTCCCAAACAGTCTCAGAAACAGTATGCAAATGTTTCCTTTTAATACACAGCAAGCTTCACATTAAATAGCTAGTCTGTGTGCAATGCTGAATTTATATGTATAGACATAATTGTTTACTTGTTATTCCCAGGATGCGTAAAGTCGGTTGAACAAGAGGAAACAGAAGTTTCTCCCCTCCTCCCACCAATGGTACGCAGATAAATGGGTTGATTTAAAAAGAAAAAAATCCATACTCCTGCAGCCCATACATCTTCAACCTTTAGGAGAAGTTGTTCAGTAAATGTTCCTCGTTCTGTTCACAGCTCAGAAGTAAACAATACTGTCTTCTGTGAGCCTGGGGATGCTTCAGAAAAACAAAGGCCAGTTGTTGTTATTGAAATAATCAGTTTAACTGTTTATATAATAACTATAGACCAAAATCTGATTTCACTGAAATCAAAGACATAAGCCCCACTGGTTTCAGTATGAATCAGACAACACCTCGTGGCAATAAGCTACTAGGGGCTGATGTTTCAAAGTGTTCAAGGAACAATTTCAGGTTTCAATGATGGCCCCCTCAAATCTTTTGAGATTAGCATTTTGTAGTGTCACTCCCTTACTTAACCAGTATTGGTAATAACCTTGGATTTTTAACATTTGTAACAATTACCAGGCTGTCTGTGATACACACATGTGAATGTTCTATTTATTAAATGATGATAATATTTAGTGTTTTAAGCAGCTATGTAAACACCATCTGGTCAAAGTATTTGTAAATATTTGCAAACTGCCACATACAAGAAAAGGCTTTTTGCTTCTGTCAACCTGTATCCCTCTCCATTACACCATAAAATTATGACCAGTATGTAAAAGGTGAAAACATTTGGGGAAAATGAGGAAATTGGGCTCTAAGTATTCTGCTCAGGCTTGCCCTTATGTTTAATAGCCTCTGATGACACCGCAATCTGAGGCATGATGTAGCCCATATAAGCAGACCCTGTGCTCCCCACATTTTTTTAGGTTGACTTTTGAAACAATTTATGTTAGTAAATCAGAGGCCACATGAACATGAGAGATCATGGTTTTGCTTGGGCCCAAATGCATAGAGATTCCTCAGCAAAAGAGAAGCAGGCATCTGAACAAGACAGAGACTGTTAGGGCAGGCAGCAAATGGTCTTGGAAACTATTCAGCAATATGTCAAGTGGGAAAGGGAGATTGAGGCCTAGGTTGCACTTGGATTAAGTTTACTAACTAGCAGTTTGTGATAACTCTGGAAGTGTTTTTCCCTTCAAGCCCACAGACATTTCAACAGCAATCAGTTTCCTCTTTCGTTTTAATCTGAGGGAAATTGCCAGGAAACCAGAGACATGGTTTAGAAATGTAGCACTGAGAGTGATAAGGTAGATGGATGTAACAATACATGGAAATAAAAATGAGGCCCTGACCACTAAATGGTTTTACAGGGCTCTGGCCCTAGTTGCAGCTTAACCCTGTTGTCTCATTCTATTTGAATGCCAACTTCCATTAAGTGCATTCTGTCTAATGAAAATTTCTGCCTTCCTTTTAGCCGCAAACCCCTTTGTACTCTCCAGGCAGAGGTCCATGTTGGAACTGATACAGGTAATCACTTCTCCCTTTGGAAAAGTGCTACAAGCACCTTGCTCAGGGCCTGAAGGGCTCTGCAACCAATTGTGACCCTGGCCCCATCTCTTCATACCAAATATGCTGATAATGGGACTAGCCTCTTAATGTATGATGAGGGATGATATTGTACAGAGTCTCGTAGCACGAGGGCAGATTTCTGTTCCTTGCACATGTGCTGAAGGCACAATTCTGTTTCCACTTGACTGGAAGGTGTTATAATGGCTGCCATCTTAGGTGCTCAAGCTAGAAGCATTTCAGTAGAGGTCAGTTTATTTCTATACTGCAAATGATTGGGCTAAACGGTGAATGTAAAACTGTTATTTCTTTCTGTTTAGGGAAGATACAACATTCACCACTCCAGGAAGTGACATTCTCTGCTGACACCCTAGTAGCATTGGTGCAGACTTACCCATACCTTGCAAGCTAGCCTCAACCATGATCTGGAAATACCTCTTCCAGGCAATATATCAAACAGATCATGCAGTCTTTACTCCATATAGTCAAGTGGTTTGCTGTATAATAGACATTTCTGCTGACTTGTATGCAGGTCCATCTCTGGTTGTCTGAATGCCAGTTATGCTAAGTTTATTTTGTGATGCAGACATACATTAGGAAATGGGCTGAGATCACCCCACTGACTCATCTGACATAGGTCACACACTAACTGTTATATGTGATCACTGTTCAGCCTCTACTCACCTGTTCTGAGCCATCAACTGTGAAAGGTCTGTACCCCACCGTTCATCCTCTGACCATCCAGTCCCTCATTAAGATTATTAAAAGGATGAGAATCTAACAGGATATAAAGATACACCACATGATTTTGTATGTTCCAGTTAATCTAACTTATATATTTTGATACCTCCATTTAGTTCTGTGTCCACTGCACAAAAATCCAGACACTCATAGTTAGTCATGGGAGACCTGGCTTTGATTTGGCAGAACTAAAAGGAAGTCTGCATCACTGTCCAATAGAGAAGAGTTCCTGGTGCAGACATTTAAAAGTAATAAGGCACTGAAAGACATTTTGGGAGCAGCCTCTTTTAAATTAAGGTTAAAATATATTCTTGATACAGTCCTGGGAATCTTACAGTTTCTAATTGGCTGCACATCTCCTACCTTGTGAAAAACAGAGAATTCTAGCTGTTGGGCTTGGGCCACTAGAGTATTAAAAATAAATATACTAAAGAGAAAGTATACATAAGGAAAAATGAGGAAGAATCTAATTGCTTCTTCTTGCATCTGGATTCTCTGTTTCTCTAGGCATATTTTTATTTGGCTGAAGACTGAAGGTGGGGAACTTCTTAATATAAAATTACAGAAATCAGATGGAAAAGAGTAATTAAATCCCCATGTGAAATTGTCTATGCTCTAAGTCCACTTTTAAATCATTGAAGTAATAGGACTTCCAATACTTCTCTTGAGAGATTATTTTTCACTAGTATATCTCATCATGCAGAATTACTTCCTGATATTCTTTCTAAAATCCTATTTGCTTAACATCCTCCCATTTCTTTAGAGCCTCCTCTAACCAATTCCTTATGCTTCCTGTTGTTTAAATCCTTCAGGTACCTGCAGACAATCCTAAAATACCTATAAATATGCAGATTTGATAGTTTCTATTTCCCCACTTCTTTTAGTCATTGACTGTTTCATGTAGATATAGTTCTCTTTGTGTATATGCATGTAATTTATTTTCAAAAGGGACCAATCTCTCAAATGCAGAAAACATAGGTGAACATCCCTTTTTCCCTCTTTAAACAACAGGGAATGTAAAACTGAAGTTTGTATTACCTCATTAACATGGAAGCAGGGGTGTATTCATTGTTACCCTGTGTATCATAGCAGTGTTCCTATTTGTAGATGTTAATTACTTAGTTTAGCCATGAATGATAAATTGTTAGAACTGTTAGGAAATATAGTGTAATTTTGATAACTATTATTACGACTTCTTTTCATGTCTTAATGAGTCATGCAGCATATACCTACTTACGCAGGGGCATATTAAAGCTTCAGTTCTGCTACCCATACTGACAGGTTTAGTTCTCCCTTAGAGTCATTTACTGTTGGAGTCAATGGGGCTAATTGCTGGAGTTGCGGTTGTGAGGCTGGTCCTTGTGGAAAGGGCATTTAAAGCACAAAAAGCCATGAGATAACCCAGTCTCATTCTCTATCAGTGGGAGCTGCAGGCTTAACCCCCAATATGGGCTTGTCTTATTTTATCTTTTTTAAATTCATAAATGTAACCTGTTTT
>NW_005842567.1:100445-105372 GCF_000455745.1 Alligator sinensis | reverse complement strand
CATTCCTGAATACAGTAAGTATATTTTAACATTATTATTTCAGTTTTCTGTTACCTGACAGCTAAACAAACAAGGTGAATAAGAAAAAAACTTAATAGCTATAGAAAGAGGGGCCAATCTGCATAAACCTGTCAGTATAACTCCATTGAAATCAGGGGGCTTGGTTGTCGTTTCAGTCACACTGGAGTAGATCCTAGCCTACTTCCACTGAACACAATAGTGTAGCAGGGTGTGGAGAATAAGGAAGATATCTGTATTTTTTATTAATATTATATGCAACTGATTTTACCTCCTTGGTGCTATTTTATTGGACTCCATGGAACTGTTTCAAAAAGAGCTATAAGGAAGAATAAGATGGAGATGCAAAAACAGTCAGGAATACAACACCTCAGAGAGAAACAGTTTCAGGAGAGTAAAAGAGCTAAATTCAGAAGATGCTGTTTCCCAAGCGGCAGGCAGATTTACAGATCTGGTTTGCTAAAGTTTAAGGGCTTGAGGTGAAAAGGATACTAAACAGCTAGACTTCCTCCCTAGAAAGGGAGCAGGTTCAACAGTCAGATGCTTGTGAAACTCTGATGGACTGAGAGACAGACCCTGCAGGATCATTTTGGGCAACTAATCTGGTTCAGTCTTTGAGAAATGATAAGCTGTAGCTTACACCCAATTATGCTTTAACTCTTTTTCTATGCAGCATATACCTCATACCACAGTTTGCTTCTACCCTTACTCAATTTTAGCTCCCCCTTAAGTCAATGGCTCTAGTTGTGTACATTTGGGTGAATAAACAAAACAGTTGCTGAAGAAGTAATTTAGTCACTTTAATTAGCCATTGGTCACCGCCTCCTAGACAGAAATTTCTTGCTGGTGCCAAAGACACTTCTCTCAATTCACAACAATATTGGTTATTACTAAGTAAAAGCAGCTAAGCATGTTGCATAATTTACATATATGGAATCAGATTCCTTGTACTGTCTGCAGCACTGAGATAATCTTGCATTTAGAAACACAAATCTTTTTTTTCTTTTTTTTTAGAATATGTAAACCATATCTTAAATACACTGGATCAAGTCACAGATTATGAATATCAGCCTATGAGCAAAAAAGCTCGAAGAAGTAATTTTCTTGTTGAGTTGTTTTCTCCTTTCATTTTTCTCATTTATTTATACTGATTCCTTGGGAACTTGTTAATGAAGCCTGATTTTTCCTTATTTCTCCTGTTGCAAGCTCATACTGGTAAGGAGAAACATCAGTGCATTTTATACCTACTCTGGAGTTTCTTTTCTTCCCAGGTGGAAGCTATATGAGACTATAGCAGACAATGCAGCTAACAGCACGATGCATTGACTCCTCATTCTGTCTTCTCCAACACTACTTGGCCCTTAGCTACTTTAGGAATGGGCATCCTGCTAATGCCTGCACTTAGTAAATTAGGTTTATTCAGCACATGGCAGGTACTCTTTTATGTTAATAGACATAGAAAGCTGGATCCTTTATACCTGCTATGTCAGAAAACTGATGTGGAGCGGAATGAAATTTGGGCTGTAACTAGTTGGCTCATAATGCTGATGTGTCAGGTTTCTAGATCAGGTTTTGGGAACTCCTTCCTATATATCCCTTTCCACATAAACAATCTAATGCATACTGGCCATGCTAAAGATCTTACTATGAGACATCAAAAGCATGCTATCCACAGCCATTATCATTATGGCTTATCATTTACTGGGTGCATCTACATGTGCATTTGATGTGACACCAGTTTATTTGTGAGTAAACTACTCAAGTAAAAGGTGTCAGGCAAGCATCTACATGTTCAGGGAAGCAGGAGCAGATTTACTGCCAATCTACTCCCACTTTCCAGGGCCCTGCAATGGGCCCCTGCCACCACTGTGGGGAGCTCCAGGCTCCGACTGCAGATGCCAGCAGCTGGCAGCCCTCTTCAAAAGGCAGCCCAACTTGCTGTTCTCTGGCCAGCCACTTCTCTGGCCAGGAGCAGTGTGCCCAGCTCAGGGACAGCATGCAGCACCGCTCTCCTTGCCGCCTCTACCTCCCCATGCTATGGCTGCTGGCCACCTTCCAGGATCTCATGGAGAAGCTTCGGCCACACTTGGAGCTGCAGCACACCAGCATGTGGCTGCCCCTCCCTGCAGACAACCTCCTGGTCTTCACCCTCACGGCACCCCACCCCTTACCTTCACCATCCCCATGACAAAATGTGGCCACGCCTGTCAGACTGTGGTATATCAGCCACCTGTTTGGCGTGGGCAGGGCCACCACTGGGGAGGCTGTCCTGGAGGTGTACAGCATCTTCTATGATGTGCTGGGGTTCTGTGCCCTGGGACACCATGCTCCATGTGCATGACCCCCTGGCAGTGGTGCCAGAGTTCTGTGCCTTGGGATTCCCCCATTGAATCAGGGCCCTGGACTGGACCCAAATCCCCCTCACCTGCCTACCCCATGGGTACCACCCCTATTACAGTTGGATGTAATCACTCCCTGGTGCTCCAGGCTGTTGTGGACTATCACAGGGCCTTCATGCACATAAGCACTGGATAGGTGGGCAGTTTCGACGATGCCCGTGTCTTCAGGAACTCCAGCCTGCCAGATCTAGTGGAGGGTAGGTGTTTTGTGTCAGAGGTGCTGAACCTGCAGCTGAAAACACTGGCTGTCTCAGTGTCTCCCTGGGGACCCTGCCTACCCACTCCTGCCCTGGCTCATGCACCTCTACACCAGCCACCTGGACCTGCACCAGGCCCACTTTAACCAGTGCCTGGGCCAGACCCATGCCCTGGTGAAGTGCACCTTCAGCTGCCTGAAAGGCTGCTGGCAACCCCCTCACCGCCCACCTCAAGTTCACCAAGAACAACCTCTCTCCAGTCATTGTCACAGCCTGTGTGCTGCATAACATCTATGAGGCCCAGGGGGAGCTCCTCCACGAGGTCTACATGGAGGAGGTGCAGTGCACAGAGGATGCCTGGCAATGGAAATACCACCTGCAGTGGCAGCAGCAGTGGCAGACCTGCCCCTACCCCTCCCCTGAAGCTGAGGACCCAGGACAGCCATCCACCTGCCTCTGGGGGCTAGGGTACTGGGTGTGAGGGAGGCACTGGCCAACCACCTCCTCCAGCACTCTCCACTCTAGCCCACCTGCACCACCATCCGAGGACCCCCCCCACCCCCCCAGCACCACACTGTCTGTAGAAATGTCTGAGAAGAACAAGTTTTTATTCCCCTCCCATTAACAAAAAGAGCCCCTCCACCACTCACCCCACCGACCAACAATAAAAAAACCTTGTTTCCCTTGAAAACTATGTACAATGTCCTTTGTGTGCTGTCCCAGGGTGGGGGGTCATGGGGTGGGGGCACCTAGGGGGCAGAGCCCAGGGACAGGTGGCCAGCACCCTGGCCTCTGGTCATTCCCCCGCAAGCGCACATGCTATGGTGAGTGCCACGGGTGGGGGGGCTTTCCCAGGGGTGACAGCATCTGGTACTCCCCCAGCATGGATGGCTCCCCCTCTGGTAGGTGGTGTCCAGGATCAGCAGGGCTGACATGCGGTCCTGGCCCCATTGCAGGCAGCTCTGGCTTTGCACCCACGTGGAGTTAGAGTGAGTGGTGGGGCTGGGCCCAGGCAAGGGGGCTGGCTGGCACTAGATCCAGGGTGGGGCCCAGGGCAGGGGCTCCTGGCTGCTGGAGGCAGCACAGGACCTCTTCCCAGGCCCAGGCAGGGGCCTACTGCTGGGCAGTGGGTAGCTGCCAGGGAGCAGGCAGGACCAGGGTTGGGGGACAGGCAGTGAGTGGCAGGAAAGTAGGGTTGCAGATGGTGTCCAGCACCTGGTGTTCATTGTCTCTGACCTGCACTGCCTGAGCCAGGATGGTATTCTGCTCCCGCAGTGCCTCCACCCGCTTGCACTCCAGAGCCCAGGAGCTGTACTGGGAACTCCCTGTCTATTCAGTCCCATGCCTCTTTGTGCCAGTTGCATGTGTCCTCATGGGCAATGTCCTCTGCTTGTCACTTGTCCTGGTAGGCTGCATCCTTTAGCCGCCAGGTCCAAGTGCCCATTAGCTGGTTCTCTGATGCCATGAGCAGCTGGTCCAGGAGGAAGGTTCTGTCCAGGGTTCTCCTTTGGCAGAGCCAGTACATCTGCATGGCCCCAGATGTAGGCATTGGTGACCCTGGGGCCTATCCCAGCTGCCAAGCATGGTGTTTCTCCCATGTGCAGCTGCAGACCCTGTAGAGCCATGAGAAAGAAGCCGTTTGTGTGAGAAAGAAGCTGTTTGTGTGAGTTTGCATCATTTCAGAGATAAGATGCTGTGTACCAGGGGCTATGTGCTGCCCAGCCTCAGATTAGGGGTTGGGTGTGCACGGAGACCCAGGATCCCTGGTAAATCAGGCAGGCAGACCTGGGCCCAGGTGGCTGCCAGCCAAGCCCCCTGTTCCTATGCACTCCTCTGGGGCAGGATGGCCACTGGGTGCTGACCGCAGGCAGCCTGCCTCCCCTACCCCATTCCCAAGGTGGAACAGGTCAGGCACCTGGCAGTGCCTGCTGCCATGGCTCCAGACCCCATTGTTCCCCTCCTTCTGCAGGCTAACTGTGCTGCTGCACTGCCACCCAGCCCATGGCAGCCAGGCTCAGAGGGCATGGGGCTCCCAGGGCAGGGCAAATGCAGGTATCACATTTACTCATGATTAGGGGTTTTTTACTGTGCAGTAGGCATGAACACATGTAGATGTGCAGGCTGACTGCACAGTAAACTATGCTACTGCACAGTTAAGTGTCTCATGTAGATGTGCCCAGTGATTGCTTACATTGCATTTGACATGTGAAAGGGGAACTGAAACAAAACAGTTTAGGTATTATTAAATCCTGGTCGTGATTCCATGGCTAAAGTTGGAAAGAAGCCTAGTCCCTAACTCTGACTCCAGCCTTC
>NW_005842567.1:98465-100422 GCF_000455745.1 Alligator sinensis | reverse complement strand
TAAAAATTCTGTTTAGCCCAAAATGTCTCCTGGTTAGTTTGAGATAAGAAGGGAGATTTTTTTTTAAAAAAAAAAAAAAAAGGAGAAATGAATGAGCAAAACCATTCTGAACAGTAGAACTTAAGGAAAGAGCAGTGCTTTTTCACTTATCAAAAACTGTCCTCATTCAAATGAGGTGATCTACATAGTTCAAATCATATTTTGGCTTGAAGGAAGACTCAAGTGTAATATTACTGTTATTAATTGGTTCTGTTTCTATTTAGTCCTTGGCCCTCTTACTGAGACTGCATTTTAGATTGTCTGTTAGCACTTATTTGGATGCTAATGTTTGAGACACAATGGGCATATCTAGACATTGCCGTATGGTGATGTTGCTATGGCGTCATGCTTTAATACTTCTTTTTGGAAGTACTAAAGCATAGCATAGTAATTGCCCATACTGCACCATCCACGTGGCGCACAGTTAGATTTCACCATTACTTTGCTATAGTGGCATGCTAAAATGGGGGAGTGCACCACTACAGCAAAGTAGCTGCCAATAACATGTAGACTCACATGATTGCTACGTTACCATAGCATGCCATATAGTGACATAGTGTGTTCCTATGGTGACATAAGGCGACGTGTAGATGCACCCTATGTTATGTTCACTAAGAAGCTGATTGACACTACCAAATCTTTTCACAGCCACTGAATAATGAAGCTTTATGACCAGATATCCAAAAGCATTTAGGCACCAGGACGAGGGACAGACATTCAAAAAGCCTGAGCCTGAATTGATTTAATCTTTGCAGATTAGTCTAACCTGCCCAGATTGAATCAGTTTGCAACTGCACAGACATTCCCTCTGGACTGAACAATTGCAGGTACATGCCTGCAGTGGCTCAGGCTAGAAGCTGGAGGGGCAGTAGAGCATGTCTCCCTTCCCTTTCACAGTGCTGAGCTGGGGTGAGCGGGGGGGGGGGGGGTCATGGCCAGGCTCCAACAGGATGCTCTGATTAGGGAGGGGTGTAACCCCCCATCCTGCCTGCACAGTCCCAGGCCTTTCCATGCTTGCTGTTTAAGGGGTGGGAGTGTTGCCAGCCCCCAGCCCCCGGCTTGCACTCTGTGGGAAAAGGGGTATGCACAGTGCATGCATCTGTTGATGATACTGAGCTTTTTAATCTTCCTCTCCCTGCTTCTTCATACTGTCCACAAACCTGACAGGCAAGGAAGCCAGCAGGGGGCTGATAACACAGCCTTTATCAGCCCACCAACAAAACAAAAGCCTCTCTCATTAGTTCAAGCTCTTCTTAAACAGCTGTTTCCAAGGAAGGAACAGAGGGAAATTACCAGCTGACCTGTAGATTAGCTCCAAAAAGCCCTAAGCGGACACTGTTCTATCTGCCTGTCCCAGTGAAATTGGAGACACACACACACATAGACACCTCTCAGTATTAGCTAGCATATGACATGCCTAGGGTCCCTGGGACTGGGGTCCATGCTGTGGGAGATGGGAGGGAGGAATTGCTTGAGCAGCAATCAGTGAGGGGGGAGTGGGGCCCCGGGAAGCAAGGCCTCTGGCACTTAAAAAAAAAAAAGCCTCTATTTACTGAGGAGCTGTGGGGGCTCCAGGTCCTTCTGGCAAAGCCCCCTGGGCAGCACAGGCCAGTGGGGGGCAGCAGGGCCCAGGTTGGGGCCACTGGGGCTGTCACCTGGCCCTGCACTGTGCAGGCGGGGCCCCAGGGACCCAGATGGCAGCTGTACTGCTGGTAAGTGCTGGGTTTTTTTTGTTTTGTTTTGTTCCCCCCCCTCCCCCCACAGATGCTGGGGTGAGGGGCATGGCTCAGGGGGCAGGTGGGGAATGGGGCTGGGCAGGGAAGGGATAGGGGTGGCTCAGAGCCTGGGGGGGATGGGTCTGGGTGGGGCAGGGATTGGGGGTGCTCAGGGGGATAGGGGGATGGGGCCAGGTGGGGAA
>NW_005842567.1:74940-98384 GCF_000455745.1 Alligator sinensis | reverse complement strand
GCATGGCCGGGCAGCATGCTTCAGCACCAGGGTGAGGGCTAACCATGGCAGCCAGAGTGTCTGTGTGGAGGACCCAGCCGCTGGTTTTCTCAGGGCATGGTCTTTGACTGTGCTCTGCCCCGCTTTTTTTTTCTGTGGGGTTTTTTGACCCCTGAATATCCAAGGGTCTAATTTTGCTCCTGTGCTGGAAATTTGCAGCATGAGGAACATTTTTTCATTCCTGCACATGCCTCTTGCAGCGTCTCAAAGTGGGTTGAGATGCTCCCCTCCTCTACCTAAACGAAACTGATTAAGATGCAGTGAGAGACGCACCTAAGACCCTCACCAGATAAGGGTGACGAGTGAATCAACTGCCCTAGGTCTCATTTACATGAGAGATGGAAAACAGAAAGCCTGAAGCAGAGACTGCAGTGAATTCTGGGACCAGAGAAGCAGGAGAGCGCTGCATGATGGGGAATCTGTGCTTCCAATGTTAATCAACCCATGTTCACACACACCCAGCTCAGCATTTATCAGACCAGTTCTAATCTGGATTTGCTAAGGACTTTTCCCCCCCAGACACACACACACAGCTCTAAGTTTAATAGGCATCTCGGGCCGTACATTCCCCGGTCCCACTATGGGAGGCCTATTTAAACTTGATTGACTAAAACTCGGTTGCCGGGTTAGGGAATGCTGAGGCAAGAGACCGAGTCAGAGGGGGTATGGGCAACATTTGAACAATGGTTAAGGGTTCATCACAGCATCCAGCCTGCTGGAGCCCTAATCCCAGGTGTTGTCATATCTTTCCCGAGACGACTGGTGGGAGTCCTCTCCACAAAAGGTTATGAGCACCCCAATAATTGTTTTAAGTCTGTTAAAAGACTATAGTAAGATCTGGAAAAGTCATGCTAAGCTGAGGCTTGTGCACAACAAGTAAAAATCCAAAATCCTGATGCTGCAAGCTATCTATTGTTCCTGAAGAAACCATGAGATATCCCATCAGTATATCTGCCACCCATAGGAATCTCAAGCTGGCTCCCAAGTATTTGGGTTACTCCCTAATCTTAAGTGTTTCCTGATTATCAATCAGTTTCCTGAGATGGTCCAAACCAGATAACCCCTTGTCAATAGAAAAGACAATGATTTACACTACTGAGGGTGCTTCGAAGCAGCTAAACTGAGGGTATAAAAATCTGTAAGTGTGTGTGCTGCTAGAAGAGGAAAAGGAAGGAAAAGAAGTAGAAGCAGGAGGAAAGAAGGAGAAGAAGAAAACCCCTGTGCTGACACCATCCCCTGTCGTTCTTGGGACGCTGGAAGAACAGATCATCTCTCTCTTCAAGGATTGTGCTACGGACTGTGCCTGTCAGCTTTGCAGCCTGAGTACCGTGGACTAGGTGAGATCCCAGCGTTCTCTGTCTTCTTTCTAGGCATAAACTTCTGAACCTGAACTGTATCAGTTAAGCTTGAGCTAAGTTTCCCCAAATACTTAGTGAAACCAGGGTAGTATTGTCATTGTTGGTGTTTGTTTTTCTTTTGCATGTCTATTACTACTAGTACTATTATATATTTCATATGCTTAGCAATAAATAACTTTTATAGTCAAACTGGTAGTAATTGGGTATATTTTTCCTTCTCTGCTTCTCTTTCCTCCCATGCTCTGCAGCAACGCTTCTTTTACCTATGCTAAAGATCCCTGTGAAGCCCAAATTATTGTGGGGTCTGCTCATCAAGAGGCCAAAGATTGGGACGTGCTGAGTTTGAAACACATAAGGGGATCAGCTTGTATAGGCTGATTGACCCAGTTTGACTCAGACGTGCCCTTATGAACTGAATGCTGGCCCATGAGGGTGTCAGCTGGACACCCAGCCGGATTCAGAGGGATTCTGTTTACCTGTGTGCTTGTGTTTGACTGCATTTTATTGTTGCTCTTATGAACTGATTCTTGGCATATGAGGGTGTCAGCCTGTCCATGCTGATCAGCCCGGCCAGGTCAGGCGTGTCACGTTAATTTGTGTGTGTTTGTGTGTATGACTGATTTGGTGACTGGAGGAACCCAGTCCCATTGAGATTGAGTCCTGCAAGATAGCTCCACTGGGGGTGAGGGCTTGCAGAAGGGAGAAATACAGCTCCGTATAGTAACACAAGCAGCACATTGACAGAATCACCAAGACCCTAGAAACTATCCCTAATAAATGAGCACACCCCAAAGTAATGGGCAAATTTGGTAACACAAGAGGCACATGCGGACTCATCTGAAAGCACCTCATGTATACCGAGGAAAACCTAAGTAACAGAACATAAGTTCAGTGCACATAAGACAGTTTCAAAATGGCTGAAACTGATTTAAGATAAACATGGTTGAATGTAGTATCAGACTTAACTGATTTGGGTCAAACTGGCTTATGTAACTTCTATCCCAGATCCCTTCCTGGTTTAAGTTAAAATAGAGTCCCTCAGCATCCCAGATGCTTTGCAGCCCTGCACTTGGCTGTGCTCTTTGCTCCAGGGAACAGGGCTGGCCCCTCCCCTCTGCTCCCTAGCCAGAGCTCCAGCAGAGACTACAGGCACAGCAAGGTCTGTTTTTTGTTTTAATTGTGGAAGAACTTGGATTTTGGGGTATTTTACAGAGTGACTTTGGGTTTTTTTTATCAGGGTTTTTTCAGTTTTCAAATAGAGAACACCAGAATTCCTGCTAGGGAGGCCAGTGGCAGGACCCTGTCTGCTCAGAGCTGGCACCTTGGACCCAGCTGGCTGTGGCTGACCTCCTGGCCAGTTGGGGCCAGGAGGACATGCTTTGACAGTTCAAAGCAGGCCACCACACCTGGAACATCTTCTGGGCAATAGCTGCCCAGATGGCTGGGCAGGGGCACACATGGCAGTAGTGCTGCACAAAGGCCAACCCTGCAGCCAGAGCCCCCAGGCAGCTGGCCCAGAGGGGCAGATGCCTCTATTGGCTCTGAAGTCCCCATCCAGGTCTGGCAGGTGCACAGCAGGTCACAACCAGGCAGGAGCCCCCACTGCCAGGCTGCTGCAGTGGGTAAAGGGTGCAGGGAACTCCCACGGATGCTTCAGTAGTCCAGCTGGCACAAAGGGTAGTGTCTTCAGGTACCAATTGGTTGGTTCCCAGAAGCTCCTGACTGTTTGTATCACCCATTTATCATGGGCCCTGAGGCCCACGTGACTAACTACTAGTCCCTATTGTATGGGGCCAATGGGTGGATGACACAACAAAATACTTGGGACAACTAATGAAAAAAACAGGATAGGAGTGTTGTGTGGGTCAAAGGGTCAAAATGTGACAATAAGTGCGCCTGAGGGGGGGAACACAGAGCAGAGCCCCCTGGGCCACACCCACTGGTCCTCAAAGGCATCCAAGGAGCCGGCAGATGCCACCCACTGGAGCTCTGCCAAGAAACGTGCATGGACAAGTGAGAGGAAAGTGGCCCTGCAGTCTCCAGGCACCTTTCCATCCAGAGCCTCCTTCCTGGTCAAGTACAGGGCGCACTTGGCCAGGGCCAGGAGGAGGTTGACCAGGAGGTCCCTGGACTTGGTGGGGCCATGAATGGGGTGACCAAAAACAAAAAGGTGGTGGGTGAAATTCAACCAGAACCAGAGGAGGGTCTGGAGGTGGAGGTGGAGGGGCTGTAGTCTGGCACACTTGAGAGTCATGTGCGTCAGGATCTCCCTCTGCCTGCAGAAGGGGTGTCCATGAAGCTCACCACATATGCACCCATGATGACAGCTCCATGGAGGAGCCACCAGGTCCCCAGTGGCTTGTGGGATGAGGGTGGAGTACAGACTCAGCCACTGGGGTGCCCCAGCCATGCCCTCGCCAAGCAGACCCTGCCACTTGGTGTCTGGACAGGACGCGAGGGCGGCATGATGACAATGCAGTGCACGAGCATGTAGAGGTGGCAGCGATGGATGGTGGAAAAGCGAACTGGTCTGGTGTCCTCCAGCCGGCTCAGGTGGTGGAGTAGGGAGCGCCATGAGGCTGGGCGAGGTGCTGGTCCCACAACAAACTCCAGTGGGCTGGAGGACATGGGGTGGGGGGCAGGGACTGCTGCCATGCAGGATCTGGTCAACAAAGACAAGGGCATCGGGAGATAGGGAAGATTTCACCTCCTGGGGCAGATGGCAGGTTGCACGTGTCATGGGTTCCCAGAAGCTCCTGAGAGTGAGTAGCCCTGAGTTACTTGCCAGGGTAGCTTTATGTACTGATGGGGCCAGGAAAGGGCAGCTTTTTATACTGCTGGGGACAGCATAGGTGTTGGCCCTGGGCTCTAGCTCCCCCTGGCGGCAGATCCGAGAGAAGCCAGGCAGGATTATTTTGCCCCAAGTGGCACAATTTGCTCCACAACAAAGTGCGTGTTTGAGCACATGCACTGAGAAAAAAAGCCCCGGCTCAAATTTGCACCACTTCTATTTGAGCCACTGCAAGCGCACATGCTTGCATGTGTGGATGTGCCAATGGTGGCTGGGTGCTGACATGTTTCTGTAAAGCCAGCAAGTGCCTAGCCACATCTTTAAGTGCCACTCTGCATCTTTAGGTGCCTATATGTCTTGAAAAAAACTGTCTCTGAACCATTTCTCTTTTAGAGATTAAAACCAATAATTTAGAGACTACTTTGGCTTTCAGTGGTCTCCTGCGGCATATGAATTTTGTTAAACCAGGTTTTGACTTTACACCATCCATCTCTCTGTCCTGCAGTGAAGTGTTAAGTGCTGAATTTATGCCACCACATTGCTTTCCATGGCAGCAGCAGGCTACTTAATAAGCATAAGAAGTCCAGGCCAAATTCAGTTTAGCTTTTCACGTGTCTTTTAATTGCAGGGCAGCTGTGTGAGTCTATTTGCAGCAGCACTGAATTTGGCCCTAGGATTTCATTGCAGGATACAAGAAAAGCAGAACTGAGTCTAAGGAGAAGGTCTTAGCTAAGTGCAAATATGTTTAGAAATTGTTAAGAAGCACCGGAAAAAAAATACTGGCCCAGTCCATTGTTTTTGCTGGTTTGCAGTTGCCATGCATGAAGATTTATCTTCAAGGGCACTGAGCAGTCTCATCCAGATGCCAGTCCAGACAGACCATCCCGATGCTGTTAGTCACCAGCAAGCACTGCAAAAACACTCAATCAACACAAAACTTAACTGGAATAGCCTGTGCAGGGATATTTTTTCCTACGGCTTTCAGACTGTGAAAAAACCTGGAGGTCTTCTAAAAACCTGGAGGTCACAAATCCAACCCCAAGCCTTGCCCCTGAAGGCTGGAGCAACTGAGAATAAAGGTCTCAGGCCTGAATTATTTTTTGTGTTTTTTTTTAAATAAGGGATGCCTTTTTTCCAGTGAGGTTCTATTAAAGATTCCCAGATAATGGGGCTTTGGTAGAGCAGTGGAGCTTTTTATCTTCTCCCTCTGAAATAATAGTACAAAACAATGTTGCTTCCTCCCCATCCAGCTGCAAACGCAGCAGAATCTAATTAAGTTAATGGGTTAACTACATAACAAAAAACTAAATCTGTTTTTCCCCCTCTGAGGAAAGTGTTAGTTTAATTTCACCTGAGTTTCGAATTATGTGTCTGGCTGGGAATACAGCAAGGGGGAAATGGGGTGGTATTAGAACAACTCTGCCCTCTGCATACTCAAAATTCAATAATGCCACTTGCCTTCTGAGGATTCACTGCTTGTGGTGAGGCTTGTCAATCTCTCCCCCTAAGATGCCATTGCAGTTCTCAGTTGAGATTAATTTGTTTCAGAGCTCTGTATGCTGGTGCATAGAACCACTATAGCTCTTGCTCTGGTTAGAGGAGAGTAGCAGGGATGAGGAGGATTTACCCTGGAGAGCTCCTAGCCATTTGGGCAGCAGGCAGTATACAAAAGAACCAGATGCACTGGTCCAGTTCATCAACGGTTCTGCCAAACTGTGAAGGAGGGCAGTCTCAGTCACTGCTGAGATTCTGATATGGCTTCCAAGTTAGCTTGGAAGCCAACCCAAGTTGAAAGAGTACGTGAAAGTCACTCATGTGTCACCACTAGTGTAAGGCCCTACTTATATCTAACTTAAGCCCTCAAAATGGAAAAAAATGGGCTTCTGAGTATACATTCAACCAGGTTTATCTCAAACCAGTTTTAGCCAGTTTCAAACTGGTTTATGTGCACTGAACATCTGTTCTGTTACAAGTTTAAACCAGTTTCTGATCACTTGAACTGGTTTATGTGTAATGTCTGTCCCTACCCAGAGTGACAACTGGCATGAGATATTCAACCCTGAAAAAAAATGCCGTACCACTAATGCATGCTGTGGCACATAACACTTTTGATGACTCTAAACATGTCAAAGCAGGAGAATCTTTCTTTTTACCTTCTTTTCAGAATCCAAAAGGGAAACCAAATAAGATTTATAATAAGTATTGTAGCTACAAACTGAACTATAGAGATGCTATTGTCTCTACACAGTAAATGTATAATTCAAATACCCAGCCTATTGGAGGTTGTTAAATTCTTTCACTCCATCAAGCAAGTTATATGACGATACTCTTTTTTTGGGTCAACTGAAGAATGCTTAGTTCCTTTTTTTCTTATGCAAATGACTAATTCATCCCTCTGGCAACTAGAAACAGACTAGTTTTTTTAAAAAGTGCAAGCAAATTGGTATCAGCAATTGTATTTGAAATGCTCCTCTCTTGTTTTGGAAAGATGAATCAGTTAGCGACAAATTTGCAGATGTTCTGTTTAAAACGTTTCAGCAATTTTAATAATCAGTGCATGGGACTTTTAAATTGTTCTTGAACAAAATAGCTTGTATATTATAATAAATTGCAACAATATTTTCCTTCAAGTTTTAGGTCTGTTTGATCCCTATTTCTTTGTTACCTCATTAAGAAAGACCATCATGAAGGTTTTAAAGAAAAGCAATGTACTGAAGAAAATATGTCTTAAACACTGATGGATGACTTACCAAGACTTTTATAGCTCACGGAGTCAAGGCAAACACCTACCTCTGTTTCATAATCTGAATATATTGTGAAGTTTGCATATATTTGATAATGTGATGACTTTAAAAAATATTGCACATTAGGGAAATAACCAACTTTTACAATATCCAACTATCCCAGTGCAGTGAGTTTATTGGTCTCAATCCAGGAAGCTGTGTAAAATAAGGAAAAATAGCATAAGTGGCTTTTCCCCCCTGTCTTTTTGTGATGGGTTGCAGAGTGTTTCTACTTGTCCTAAATACACTCAATCATCAGATGTGAGAGCAGTAATTCAGCTCAGCAGTTTCAGGTGTTTTATGAAATATGTCAGATCAGGCTACATTGTTTTGTTTCTGACTAGTTCTGAAAAACAGTCATAAATTGTATTTTTTATCAAAGGCCTATGGAGCTGCACCAAAGTCTATTGAAATTAATGGCAAGAATCCCAGCAACTCTACATGTAGGTGTAGAAAATGAATTATTCAGAGGACTGGGAGCCAGGAGTGGGAGAGGAGGGGAGGTGGCAAAAGAGGCACAATAGAATAATGGAACAAGCTGCCTTTTGAAGTTGTGGAATCTCCTTCATTGGAGGTTTTCAAGAAGAGGGTGGATAAGGATTTGACAGGGATGGTTTAGGGATAATGCGTTCTGCCTTTCTGACAGGCAGTTGGATTAGATCAGGGGCATCAAACAAACAGCCCACGGACCAGGAAACTCAGGGGCAGAGCCTGCCACAGCATCCAAGGCCATGGGTCCCTGTTGGGCCAGGCTGTCAGTGGTGGAGGGGTGACTGAGAGCTGTGCTGACAGCCCAGCTTGCCCCACCACTGTTTGACCTTCTGTTGTTTACCGCACCACAGCCTGCCCTGCCACCTCTGTCACTGGACCCATTACAACCACCATTGCCACTTGCTCCATTGCTGATCCCACCATGGCCACTGCTTGGCTGCCCCCACTCCACTGGTGTTTCTGCTGCCACTAGATCTGGATCCACCCTGTGCAGAACTCTGCAGTCCAGATCCAGCCCAGGGAGTAGGGTGAGTTTGATTCCCCTGAACTGGATTACATGTGAGATCCTTTCCAACCCTATGATTCTATGACATGGCATCATGGGAAGAATAGAAGTACAAGAGGAGAGCAAAAAGAAAAAAAGAGGTACTGGTAATTTAGTCCCCACTAGGGAATTTTAGCAAAAAATTCCCCTGGAACTACCACTAGTTGGACTCCAACAAGGGCCTAATGGGAACAAGTTGCCAGCCACTTTCAGTGATTCACTGGCAAAAATGTGAGGTGTTACCAATGGCTTGTCTATCGCAGATGCATTGATAGGAATTTTTTTCTGCAGTTCCCTGTATCACAAGGTCCTCAAAGGCAGGTGATTGAACTTTAGAATAGAGCCTATCCCTTCATTCCCTAGCTGCTGTTTCTTTTTCTCCTTGTGTCCAGTCACTGTATTCAAATTTGGGTCCAGAAAGAGACACATGCTATTGCTCGATCTATGGACTTAGCAAGTTCCTCACTGGTGCATGGTTCCCCCATACATGGGCAAGCCAGTAAGTGTTCTGTAGTCTGAAAATTTCCTCCACATTTACACACAGCATTTGGCATCATTGGGGTGTACCCACAGTTGCATGTTAACTTTAGTCTTATCATCCCCTGTTTGGCAGCACTTGGAGCTTCTCCATATTGGCCTATCAAGCTCTGCCTGCAAGGAAATGTTTAGCAATTTTGATATTCATCTCAACTCCCCGCTAGGTCATCTCTGGTCAAGACTGCCACAGTTGGTGTTTCATTCAGTGGCTGCACTGTATTTAAGCAGAGGCTAAGAGCTTGTGAGCTAGATAGTATGTTTGCTGTGACTGCCATGTACTCACCTAATATGGGTTTTTTCACTGATACATTGTTCTTTCCCACTGCCTATGTCTCTCCGTCATATCTCTCCTTAAATATCTATGGTGCATTTGAAGTAAGAGCAATCAAGGCATGAGGGGGGTAAGCAACTGATTAAACTCAGTGGGTGCTACCACACTATAAATAAATACAAATCAGAAAGCAGAGAAAAGAAAGATGAATAAAATGGGGAGAAGGACAGAGAATGACACCACTCAAAGAGAGGTAAAGAGACCTAGAGACAAGAAAGAAGTGTAATGCTATTTTTTAGAGTAGTGAATTCCTTTCAGCTACTCCCTCAAGTAATAGTGATGACCAGGGATCCTGGCTTTCTCTGATTTAAAAAAACTCCCCAATTTTCATTTTTAAAAACAAACAAACCCAGAATTCACATTTTTCCATGATTAAAATGAAGCACCACTGTACCTATATCTATATATTAGTAGTGTTTCATTTTAATCATGGAAAAATGTGATGACTGTTAGCTGTGGTGGTAACTTAAGAAATAAACTTTCTTCAATAACCCTTTAGGAGAGGATTTTCTCTGCTTGGTTTTGGCATTTTAATTGCTGTGATAAGAAGTTTCTAGCATTGTTTGGTTTCAAAGTGCATGTAGGAAGATCATGTCACTTCATGCAGTCTTTTTCCAAGTTTTGTGATAGCCTGCTTTGCTGTCAAAGAGTCATTTTATCCTCATGTTCAACCACAGGGATTTTTAGTGGACTGTTCTGCTAATCACACAAGCCCTATACTCCTCTGAGATATCTGAAGGCAAGTATCCAGGGATCTGATTTATTTCTTAAAGGCATCACTGAATTCTGATCAGATCCAAACAAAATTGCATTTGTAATTTGAATTCAAGATCAATTGGGTGAGTGGATAGACCTTTGCTTGTTGTAAAGAATCTTCAGTTAGAGACTTAAAAGTTTCTAAAGCTAGTAACTAATAGTGACTGAACAATAACTGAATGGGGGGAAAACAAGGCTTTCGGTGCTTAATTAGATGACAACAAAAAGGTGCTGATGGTATATTTTCCCTCAGGTATTAAACAAAGTGGGAGGAAATCAGTCACAAACCATACAGTTTTAAGATTTATTTTAGCCAGAATGATAGGAATAAAACTTTCATTAAAGTGAGCATCCAATGAGGGCTTTTGGGAATGGAGTGCAACTTGCTGTTCCTGCCTTTCTCTGGCTTGGGTTGACCAGCTCCCTTTCCTCCTTCACTGGTACAATAAAAACTCCCTCTTCCTGTTTCATTAGGCTTGAGCC
This sequence comes from Alligator sinensis, assembly GCF_000455745.1. Lineage (NCBI taxonomy): Eukaryota > Metazoa > Chordata > Crocodylia > Alligatoridae > Alligator > Alligator sinensis. The sequence continues at coordinate 88,270 of NW_005842567.1, read as the reverse complement.
AGTGGCACCCAGCAAGTGCTACTGCAGACCCAGATTCTGAGATCATCTATACACGTGCTTCACTTTAAGTACCTGAATAGCTCCTTTACAGTCAAGCTTATGTGCGTTTGCAGTATCACAGCCTTACATCAGGGCAGTACAAAAAAACCTACTTTGCCAATTTAAGGGGTTGCTAGATAGTCAAGAGAGTCAAGTTAAATAATTCTATTTGCACAACAATACCAGATTAAGCACATAGATTGCATGGGAATAAACCTACAGTATTAATGTACAAGACACAAATGGGGATTAAGCATTTTCCTGTTCAGAAGAACACTGCTAACATAAAGTAGATGGCACTTTCTAGTCCTGTGTCACAGCAAGTTGCTCATCATAGCCAGCTGACTGACCAGCCAATAGAGCTGATTGAATGTGACAGGGTGCTTAGCATGCGTGTCACTTTAGGAGGGAAGAGGTCACATAATTAGCAGCCTGCAGTCAACTGACCAAAAGGGGATGGGCTGGAAGCATATAGGTAGGGACTTACTGAGATCGTTGCAGAAGTGCACTGTGCAGTGACTCCTTTAACCTTGCAGTTTCCCCCGTGTGCTCTCCCCACTGCTGGTAGGTGGAGGGACCCTGTCACTCACTCCTGATCGGTGGGAGGTGAAAACTGCAATTTTAAATATGGCATGGTTTTTGCCTCCCAGCTGGTCATCAATGAGCAGCAGGGCTCCTGGCCCTCAGCTAATCAGTGGCAGGAGGCAAAAACCGCACCATATTTAAAACTGAATATTTCACCTCCCTGCCAATGAGGAGCAAGAAGTGAGTGGTGAGCAGTGGAGCCCCTCTGCCAATCAGTGGCGGGGGGTGCACAGGGGAATTGCAAGATTAAAGGAGCTGCCTTGCATTACACTTCCCCCATGATTTTGATACATCCCTACATTTAAGCCCAGGGCCTGAGCTGGTTATGCAGTCTAGCCCTAAAAGCCACAGAGAGAGGAGTTTCTGGGCAGCAGGACTGCTGGGTAACATCTAAGTTCAGGGTACGCAACATCTGGTGGCTTGAGGAAGGGACTAAGGGGAGATATGGAGGTCCCAGCTGGCCCAAAACAGAAAGAGGGGCCAGAGGTTTATAGCTCAGGAAGGGGCAAGTGTCAGCAAGGCCAGGTAGCCCAGAGGTCAGTAGCCGAGGAGGGGTAGGTGTCAACAGGGCCAGGGAGCCCAAAGGTCTCACTGGCCCAGGGGTGGGGCCAGGGCCCAGAGATGTGTTAAAGGCCAAAGAGGGCCATAGCTGGAGACTGGCAGGGCCAGAGGAGCCCTGGTATTTGACTGGCCTAGGAACAGGGCCAGGGCCCAGAGAGAGGGACCAAAGCCTGGGGTTCACAGCCAGAGACCAAGGGCCCAAGGAGCCCCTAGTCCAAGAGGGGATAGGACTGGGTCTGGGAGCCCATAGCCCAGGAACGGCATGTGTGAGATGGAATAAGTATCATCTGTGAGGCATAGGCATGGTATAAGGAGTGGTTGGAGCTATGTAATGAGCCCTGAAGTCAGAAAGCAGAGACACCTGAGCTCAGGAGTGTGAAATCTGACTTGGGAAGCCCTGGGGCAGCCTCCCCTTTTCTAAAATATAAATACATCAGAGTGTGGTGGGCAAGTGGAAGGAAAGATTGCCCAAAAGAGAGTGAAGTTGATAAAGGCTAAGGAGTTTCCAGGGGCATTATGGCTACCCCTGGAGTGGGACCCTGTTACACTGAATAATTCACAGTGAATTATAGTTTATGATGAATGTAGAGATAGATTCCAAGTTCCTGTTTTGAATGGACTGATAACACCTTCTACCAGTAAAAATCTGTCCCTCCATCTCTTAATTCTGTGAAGGAGTTGTCCACTAGTGGTTATAGTTCTCTACTTATAACTGGCCCAGTACTTGCTGTGAATCTTTCTGGCTCTGAGGCAAGATTGCAAGCAGTATGTTGTGCATGTCTGAGAGCTAGAATTCCAGCTGTGTTGGTTAGTTTTGATTGGAAATACCATTCTCCTGGGGTTTGACTGTCTTCTCACAGCCAGTCTCATCTCATTGAAAGCAAGATAGTTATTGATATGAAAAGGTCTGAGGGGGAGGAGAACCACATTAGGGTGATGTTACATGTTTTCTTGAAAACAACTTGTTTTTCTCAAAATTTTCAAGCTTTCACTTTCTTTATTTCTTTGGAGATTTTTCCAGAAAAATCAGTTAAAATGTAGGGCAAATTAAAACAATCGGTTTGTTGTCATGCTATTGAAGCAAAGCCATTTTAGAAGCGCTTATCATCACTGAAGTTTTTGGACTTACTCTGTTAAATGCTGTCATGCCTACTTACACACTGCAGCTGAACATCTTTCCTCCCCTTTGAAAGAGGAAAGACATCAGTGGGGAGCTGAATTTAACTCAGTAATTTGCAGTAAGTAAGGAAGTACATCTTGGTGCACAGGTCATTCTTATTTAGAGGATCTACTGGACAAATAATGATTCAAAGTCTATTATGTGCTTATTCCTATAAGCTAGGGTTACCATATTTCTAGTTCCAAAAAAAGAGGACACCTGTCATGCATGTATATGTATATATGCCTGTTGTGAGGGTATATGATTGTGAGGGGCACTGATATGCTATGCGGGTATGTGATTGTCATATATACCTCTTGGACAGGTATATGATTGTGAGGGGCAGTGATATGCCAGTATTCTGCCCATTGCATTGCTCCTCACTCCCAGCTCACAGTCCCCCTCTCTCAGTCCCTACAACCCAGGCCCTGGTGATCAGATGCTGCTGCAAGAGGACTAGATAGAAAAAGGCAGATGTTAGGACCCTGGGAGTGCCTTCTTTGCTGAGGCAGAGAAATGAAATTGAACTTGGTAGCTGCTAGGACCCAGGGGACATCTCCTCTGCCATGTGGGGAGGGAGGCATGGAGCTCCCTGCTGCCCCTGAAAAGCCTCCCTTCCCCTTCCCCTGCTTCCCCCACCCTGCTGCAGCCCAAGTGCCTGGACAGCTGTTCCCAGCTGGACAGAGACCCGCCCCCCTCACACAGCTGAGCTGACCAAAATCCTAGACATTTGATCATATTTAAAGAAAAAAAGCCCGGATGGAGGTCGGAGGATCCAAAAAGAAGGCATATTTGGGAAAACCCAGATGTATGGTAACCCTACTATAACCCAGGCTTTTATCAGACTTCATTTCAGACAAGTTGTTTCTGCTTGGAGAAAACAGGAACAGGTTTCTGGGCATAGCTGCTTCATATCTTCCCCCCAGAACAGGATACCCTGCAGCTCTTCTCCATGAGCACTCCTATGGTTATCATCATATAATGCCCTGGACTCAGCTGGTCCCAATCAGGGCAGGAAAGTAGTTTTTTTTCCATACACATTCAATCTGCTGAGATTCTCACAGGGAATATAGTAGGAGACCCCTGGCCTCATTATGAAGACACAGAAGAAAAGGATCTGGGCCTTTAAGAACTGCGCTGTGCCAGGTGGAAGGAGCCCCAGGGCTATATAAGCCTAGGTCCTACCAGAACTTGGCAAAAGGCCATGGGCTCAGAATGGAAAGGAATTCATGCTGGGTAAGGCTGAGACTAACTAGACCCAGGATACCATGGTGGTGAATAGGCCTGGGGAAGGGCCAGAGCTGGGGAAAGCCCAGCCACTCTAGAGATTCCCAACATATTTAGATGGTAGTTATAAGACTGCTGTCTTCTTTAAATGGGGGTGAGGCATTTTGGGAGCAAACCTGAAAAGTGAACCTTTTGGAGTGTTTTGGGTGAGCTAGCCAGTTGGACTGCTTTGGAGGGTATGTCATCTGGACTGTTCAGAGCTATCAGACTATTCTGGTGAGTGAGCTGTTTAAACTACCTGGAAGGTGGGCAGTCCTAGTGAGAAGACAGGAGTAAATGTGGCCAAGCGCCCTATGATATGACAGAGGGGAGGTACCAAGTGTGATTGTCCTCTGACCAAAAAAAAGACTTATATAGTACAGTAACATCAAGGTGTTGCAGGTGAGTACTGTAGGCACTGCAGAGAGAGGAGAGAGAGAGAAGAAAAGAAAGAAACAGAGAAGGAAAGAACAAATGTACCTAAGGGCTGGGAGAAATGGTGGTGTGGGTGCTGCTCCCAACTGCCTGGCCCTAGCAATGACACAGGGAAAGGTTCTTGCTGCTGACATGACATGGAAGCCAACCAGCCCTTGCCAGACTGGAGCTGGGCTGTTCCAGACAATGGCTTGAAAACGATGCCAGCCAGGGTTCAAGTGGTCAAACATACTTACTTGCAATGACTCATGACTTATTGCAATCCATTGAACTGCATGTGTGAGAGAGGTCAGGTAATGAGTAATAGTTGCCAGGACCCGATTCCTTCCCATTGGGAACTGGACTGAGAATGACCACCATCTTTAATTCACAAAGTCAGAGAAGTTGACACCGCAGTCTTTTCTCCACTATTTTTCTCGAGTCCCATTCCCAGCACTGGAGACATAACACTCTCAGTGGAATGCAGGTGGCAGTAATACTACCAGCTTCTGCTGGAGTTCTGCTAAGGGAGGCAGTTTACAACCTTTTGCATGCAGGAGCTAAACCTACAGCTCTGTTCCTGAGTACCTATTTCCAGAACCTACACAAGTGAGGCAGTACATCAAAGTATTTCTTTATTTGCTTTTTATTTGCTCCCATTCCATGATATCAAAACATACATCTAACATACAGTTTGACTTAATCACTGCATTTTGTGTGTGTGTTAGGGGGGGAAAAAGCATTTAATGGCTTTCATAGAGTCTGATTATGGTCAGAACACTGAGACCCAGGTGCCTAAAGTTAGATGCCTAAATCCATACATATAGGAGCTAAGGGACTTGATTTTCCAGGAGGCATAGCACCTGCATGGAGGCCAGTTGCTTAGTAATTCAAGTTTTACAAAGCTGGCTTTATCTTCTGGTACTTCAGGATCTCAGTCATAGAAGTACAAGTTTTGTACATTAAAAATACAAAGAAAATAACTTAGTGTTCTTGTTCTGCTGTAATTCCCATGTACAGTTGCAACAATAGCCGAGGTGGTGTTTTTGTTAGTGGGCACTGCCATATGGATTTAGCTATGAGGGGTGACTCAGGGCCCCAGGAAGTATTAATTGTTGTTCTCTTCACGTATTCTCAGCACTAAGATCCATATGGGAAATAATGACAGAGGCAATAAATCCAAATGCTTACCTTAAAAGGAGTCAATATTGAATTTTTATGCAAATTTCCCTTATATTTAATGTTTATTTTCTCCATTAGAACCAAGTGCATCCAAGGGGTAAATCTGAAGAACAAACTGCAACGTTCCCCAAATATTTTATTGGCTTTTTATTTTAAAGCTGTGTAAATTTTGATAAGCCATGCAACAATTCATCGAAAGTTGAGTCAGCTCTACGTGAAGGCCAAATTAAATTGTCAAGGATGAAAACTTAACTATATTTCTCGACGAACAATAGTAATAACCAGCTTGGAAGTATTATAATACAAAAGAGATTGTGTTGTGAGAAATGAAACCAGATGGGATTCCAGCTGTCACCTTAAAAAAGAAAATATTAGAATCCAATTAAAATGTACTTTGAGTTATATTTCACTAAAGTTTTGCAATAATTAATTTTAGAGCTATGCAACTACTGTCACTTATAATTTATGGCTGCATCTTGCTACTTAGCCATATGCTTAATTTTAAATATTGGAAGTAGGAATGTTCTACTGTAGCTTGCTGCTGTTCACAATTACATTAATTTAAGGGCAGCATTGGAAAAGTCCACTTCAGTATATTGCTGATATTATGGCAGCAGCAATTTAGAGTATATGCTGTACTTGTTCAGTATGTAGAACATTGAAAGACTTTTGTAGTCTTTGAGGCTCATGACATAGAAGTTCAAAGTCTTTAATAGATCACAAATAGAGCTGGTCTCTGATGGAACAATTTTCCATTGGAAAATGCTGATACAATAAAAATGTAATAATCAGCAGGACTATGCTGATTTTAATGACATTTCATGTTGCAAAAGAATGGAAATAATTCATTTTGATTTCTCATTTCAAAATGACTTCCTTTGGAATGTATATTACCTTATATTATAAAAATCCCAAATGTAAAGGCATTATTTTGATAAAATGTCTTGATTGACCTAAAACCAATTTTTTTTTTAACAGATATTTCACTTTTCAAGATATTTCAAATGTTGCTATCTTGTGATTTAGAACATAAATTAAATTTTAAAATATCTAATATTCCCATGACATGGGCATTCTAGTTCCCACGCAGCTTGAGTCACAAGTAAGAATGGTTATCTCTGGTCATGCCTGATGCCTTTTTATGTGAGGGATCTATGTTGGGTTTTTCTACAGCACCCTTCACTGTAAACCACAAATACAACTGTACAAGTGGTACTCAACCTTTCAGCCCTGCAAACTGGTTGAGTGGCATGGGGCCAGTCCTTAGGTCAGATCCCATGAGTAGAGTTGGTTTGTAGGCTGGATTCAGGGTGAGGTCGGCACATCAGGACAGTCTGCAAGTATGATCTGTCATACCAGTCCAGCCCCATTCAGTGGATCCAACTGTGGGATGAGCCTGTCCATGGGATCCAGACACAGAACCACTACACATGCCAGCCCAATCCTGCGTACCAGATCTGGCTGCAGCTCAGATCTGTGTGCCAGTGCAATCTGGTGTCTGGGGATAGATCACATAGACCACAGGGCTCCCCACAGGTCTGGAAATCTGGCACTGGGGAAGCAGTGGAGGCATTAATTATGGTGACTTCACATAAGATGTGGAGTAAAGATGACACTGTGGGAAAACTCCCAGGACTGTGGTAGTTAACACTGCCACTGCTCCCCCAATGCCAAATTTCCAGATCCATGGGAAGCCCCATGGGTGGGATGATATGGCCCCTGTGAGCTGGAGATTGAGAACTACTGCACTACATGAATTTGTGAGGATTTATGCTATACACTCAACATGTTTAAACATGGTATTTAAGCATACAAATGTATATCTTGAGGAACCAAAATAGTTGGCCTGATTTTTAGAAGTACTTAGTACCTATGCTGAGGTCAGTTTTCTTACTTTTGGTACCAAGTTTGGAAATCCTTCCTGTACTTCATGTGGCCTTGTTTCTAGGGTCTCACTTCTGTATGGAGTATGCATAAACACAGGTAAAAGTTTGAAACACCCCCCAACAAAAGGAATTATGACAAAAGCAGTCATGATGCTTTGTTTTCATAGGTATCATGATTAATCACTGCTCCTGATTATTGCAACAACATACAGTGGGATTGGGAAGAGCTCTCAGTTGATGGCCAATGCAGCCAAAATAGGGAAATAAAGAAAAAGGGAAAAAAAGGCAGAAAGCTGGTTAGGTATATTCCTGTAGAACAGAGGCAGAAGAAAAACACTATAGATTTGTGGGTTTTAACAGAAACACCAGAACAATCTCTGCACGAAGCATTTTATCTTGAAATGGGGGGGGTTTGCAGCCTCTTCAGTTTCAATATAATTTGTTGCTGCTGTTCACAAAAGCTAGTATTATTATTAATCATAATAAATATTACTTATTATCTATTATTTCCAGCAATGGCAGAAGCACATGAAAGCACTCTTTAAAATATATATTACTCCTCTAAGTGGTGTCTTAATGCTTAGTTACTTAATGTCTCTAATGCACTTAGCTGAAAGATGACAGAGAAGGAACATTATGATTATTTCATGTATTTAACCTACACTGCTACATTAATGCCAATGAGCAGCAAAGCTTTATCTTTTATAATTTCATCTGTCTTCCAGGAATGTCTAAAATAGCTGACCTGGTGATATCAAATAACACTTCAGAGAAGAATGGAGCTGCCTCTGCCTGAAATGAGGTAGAAGTGACTATGCCTGTACTTCAGAGTAAAGGTATATATCCTTTAAAAAGAGTGGTGAATTCTCTCTCCTGCTTAGATTGCACAGTTTGCACATGTCTGAATAACTGCTGAGGGCAAGACAAACCTCTTTTACCAGTGCGAAGGCTATTGGGCCAAGAAGTGTTCCCTATTCCTATTGGGACTGAAAACCAGTTAACATCAGAAGCCAGCTCAACTGTTGCTTCCACAAAGGTCACAGACTGAAAGACCTTTCATGAAACAGTGCCTCAAACTCAAAGTAAATTCTACATTGCCCCTTTCCTGCCTTGGATGTAGAAAAGGAGGTGGATATAGAGTAGCAATGGAATTTCCAGTCTTCCAAAGTTAACAGGAGAACCAGGAAACATTGCAGCAGGGAAATAAAGGAAGGAACTGCTGTGCATGGGAGTTCTCTAGTTGAAGATCAAAGTGCATCTGTATTTCTTTATGTGGTAATATTTCATGCTGTCACAAGTGGGTAAGCCTCTACCTCAATGGAGGGCAGGAGAAGAGAGATGCTCCCAGATATGCAGACCAGTAATGACAGAGAAAGCCAGAGAAGAGACCTATGAAAACTACAGCTGGAAAGACATATAGCCTCTGCCTCACTGCAACAATGGAATTTTTTTAGAGAAGGTTAACTTTGATAACTCAGGCAGCTGACATTACTCAAATCTCTGAATCGACCAATGTCAGATGGCTTCTAGTTTAATAAAGAAAGGACATGTTCATGCCCTGATACTTGCCCTGGGAGATACTGATGGTGATATCCTATATATTTTGCCCCTCATTAAGCAGGAAAAGAGAGAATACTAAATGAAATAGGCTTTTGAAACTCATTTCAGAGACAAAGAGCATCCTGTATATGAAAGGGGCAAATGTAATAGGAGGGGCTGGGAACAAAAGTAGTAACAGAAGCTTTTATTACTGTAGTTCACAGTTTTGCTGAATAATGCAAATACAGAATGTTAAAAGAAGAACTAATAAGAGACAGGATAGTTTTTGGCACCAGTTTTTCAGCACAGCTTCAGTTAAGCCCAGATCTCAAACTAACAAAAATTATAGCAAAAATGAGGATTCAAGAAACCACAAAGGAACAGCAATGTGACTTGCATGCTAGCAGCACAGGGGAGACTGCATCAGGCAATGCTGACACAGACAATTGAAAGGAGCAGTGGAACCAATCTTATAACACAGAAACAGTACACCATTAGGACATGGAAGGCCAAAGGATTTTAATACTTGAGTCCCTTGTTTAACTAGAGACCAGAGTGAGGGGCATTTTGCTAGGGACTTTGCCTGGAAACTCATTTTCTTTACTGTAAGCTTGGTGAAAGGAGGTAGGTTATCAGGGAAAGGGGAACCTTTCAGGACCAAGATGCAGCAGACAGGACTGTGTAACAGGTAACCGTTCTGGGCCGAGCTAAACTGTGACCTGCACACCTGTTCCTGAGGCAACCGCCCACTTTCTCATCTGCCACGCCTTGCTGTTAATTAATTGGTTGATGTTAATTAGCAGGAGGCTGCCATTTGTACTGCCCCGTTGCCAGGGGGCGCTATCTGTGGCTCCTATCCTCTCCAATACTGCAGCCCAAGCCTCGCAGATGGAATAGCTGTTATGTCTCGGCCTTTTCCCAATCAGGCCCCTCTTTGGGCCTTCTCAAGTGTTGCCCCCTCCTCTGGGGCTCGCCACCCCCACTCTGGAGTTTTTCAACAGGACCCCCTCTCTGGGGCTCACCACGCCCACTCTGGGGCTCCTCAACCGTGCCCCCCCTCTGGGGCCAGGGTCTATGTACCCCGTATGCTGTGCCCCTACTGGCACTGGGGTCCCCACACTACTGTGGGTCCCCTATGAGACCTCCTCCAACCCCTAATAGCCTCACCCAAACCACCGGTCTAACAAACAACAACATAAACACAAGCCCTTCGGCTATAACAAAAACAGAAGCCAACCGGCCCAAACAACACTCAGTCCTACCAGTGACCCTTTGAGTCTCAGATGCAGCCCCTGCATCAGGTTTCCCCTCTCTCCCAGGGCAGAGAGCTCTTTCCTCTTTGGTAGCTGGCAAGGCACTGCCTCTGGCCTCCTGCCTGTGTTTTATACAGGAGCCAGGCCCTGCCCCTTTCCATCAGCTGACCTCCTGGTTGCCCTGGCAACCCACAGCTGGGCTCCTTATTTCCTGCTAGGGCTCTTTCCTTGGAAGTTTCCCCTCTCTAGGAGCAGGGCACCTCCGTGCTCTGTGACAGACTGCTTACAGAGGAGTTTGCTAGGGAAGGTCTGTTTGGAGAGAGGGGCAGGAAGGGGGAGGCAGCAGATTTAAGAGACCCAGAGAGACGGCTGGAGGATGTTGCAATGCCAGAGCCACTGCCACTACCAGCTGTTCCTCTGCTTGCACCTGTGATGTGTCAGTCCAGGTAGAACCACTCACCATTGAGTCTTCAACCCAGGTCCTGGTTTTGCACTGCAGAGACTATGGCTTGCAGGTTCCTTCTAGTGACAGCCAGCTGAGGCAGTACCTGCGATGTGAGCAGCGTCTCCTGGTGGTGTCTCTCAAGGAGCAGGCAAGAGAGCTACAGGAAGAGGTGGCAAGACTCCAAAACATCTTCAGCCTTGAGAAGTTCATTGATTCGATGCTGGAGGAGACCTCTCGGATTGTGGAGGAAGGACTGCCAGAGGCAGCTCTGGAGAAGGCAAAGGATAGGAGGGTGGAAACTGGAAGCTGGTGACCTGTGGCAACAAGCAGAAGTCTTCACCCCCACCTGCAGCAGTTCGCCTAAAGAACAGATACGGAACCCTAGCAATAGAGGAGAAGGAGAATATTCCATCAGTGGAAGAGGCCAGGCCAAGCCTCAAGGTTGGGAGGACTGAGACCACTGCCAGCAAGAGAAAGTGATGGTTGGAGGTGGTTCCTTCTGTGGGGTACAGAGGCATCTATCTGCTGGCCTGATCTGTTGTCTCAGGAGGTCTGCTGCTTGCCTGAAGCCCAGGCCTGAGATGCAATGGAAGAATTACCAAAATTAATCTGGCCCTCTGACTATCTTCATCCATGTGGGCACCAATGATACTGCCGGGGGAGACCCTGAGCAGATCAAAAGTGACTAGAGGGCTCTGGAAGCAAGGTTGAAGTTGGAGGGGGCTAAGATAGTGTTTTCTTCAATCATTCTGGTCCAGGGGATGGGTTCTGCAGGAGCAGATGCATCTGCAGATCAATGCATAGCTGCACAGATGGGGTTGCCAACAGGGCTTTGGCTTCTTCAAGCATGGGACAGTGTTCTAAAAAGAAGTATTGCTAGGAAGATATGGGATCCACCTGATAAAGAGAAGAAAGAGCATCTTCACCAACAGACCCACTAACCTAGTGAGGAGGACTTTAAACTAGGTTCACTGGGGGGATGGAGAACAAAGCCCTGAGGTGATTGGGGAAGCAGGTGACCTGGAGGAAGCAGAAGCAGGAGGGGAAAGAGGGGAGACCTTCTTATTCTCCCTGAGACTGTAGGGCAGTTGGCTAATTACCTCACATGCTTGCACATGAATGCACAAATCTGGGAAACAATCAGGAAGAATTGGAAGTCTTCATACAGTCACAGGACTATGATGTGATTGGAATAACAGAGACTTGCTGGGGTAGTTTGCATGACTGGAGTAATGTCATGGATGGGTAGGAACTGTTCAGAAAGGACAGGCAAGGGAGAAGAGGAGGAGGAGTTGCTCTTTATGTAAAAGAGCTGTATGATTGCTCAGAACTCCAGTATGAAACTGGAGATAGGCCTCTTGAAAGTCTCTGGGTGTGAGAGGAGAGCAACAAGGATGATATCATGGTCAATTAGTGCTATAGACCACTGGACCAGGAAGATGAAGTGGATGAAGCTTTCTTCAAACAGCTAGCAAAAGTTTCCCAGTCACAGGCCCTGTTTCTCATGGGGAACTTCAATCACCCTGACATCTGTTAGGAGGGCAGCACAGCAGTGCATAGTCAATCCAGGACATTTTTAGAAAGTGTTCAGGACAACTTCCTGGTGCAGCTGTTAGAGAGGCCAACTAAGGGCCATGCTCTTCTTGAGCTGCTGCTCACAATCAGGGATGAATTCGTAAGGAATGTACAAGGGGATGGTAACTTGGGCAGCAGTAACCACGAGAAGATTGAATTAAGGATCCTGACAAAAGGAGGAAAGGAGAGTGGCAGAGTGTGAATCCTGGACTTCAGAAAAGCAGACTTTGACTCACTCAGGGAAATGATGGGCAGGATCCCCTGGTAGGCCAGTCTGAGGGGGAAGGGAGTCCAGCAGAGCTGGTTCTATTTTAAAGAAATCTTAGGGCTCAGGAATGAACCATACTGGTGCATAGGAAGACTAACAAGTATGGGAGAAGACTAGCTTGTCTTAGCAGGGAACTCTTGTAAGCTTCCGTAAAAAGGAAGCTTACAAGAATTGCAAACTTGGACAAACAGTTACAGAGGAGTATAAGAGTATTATTTGAGCATGCAGGGTTGAAATCAGGAAGGCCAAAGGAAGTTGCAGCTAGCAAGGGATGTGAAGGATAACAGGGGTTTCCACAAGTATGTCAATAACAGAAGGAAGATCAGGGAAAGTGTGAGTCCCTTACTGAATGAGGGTGTCATGACCCAAAGGGTATGATTGTGTGTGTGCTTCGGCACTGCAGAATTATTTCCCGCCACATGGAGCTTTCTTTGCACGGTGCAATTCTCAGTTGCACAGAGAAAACCCCGGTGCAAAGGAGTTCCCGCCACCCGCATGCAAATTTGTGTCCCACTATTGGCTGTTTCTAAATTATTCCCACGTGGCGGCTAGCGATTGGCTTGCTAGCCGTATAAGAGGCTTGAGCGGTTTCTGCCCAAGTTGGAGGAAGAGGAGGACTTCATATCTTGTGAAGAACTCTAAGCGCTGCGGAGCCCAACGAACCCAGCGTGTGCCTTAAGAGGATATAGGGGCCTGATCAACCTCTAGCCTCTCCCCATCGCTGCCTGATCCCTCGACGTACCCTTCCCTGCGTGCTTGATCCACAGAGCCTAGCAAACTTAGTGTGTGTGTATCCAGAGCTCTTTCCGGGTTATATCAAGAGGCTCGAGTTTTTCTGTGGGTCTTGTTCGTGCAAGTTTTCTTTTCGTTTGTAACTGCAATGCAAGCAAGTTTTCCTGCCTGCACCGCAACTATCTACGGTGTAAGTAAAATAATCTTTAATCAACCGCTACGAGTCTGTGCCTAATTCTAGTTCACCATGCCAACCACCCTTTTCCCCGGCCCACGTGCCCGGGCTGCTGGCCACAGCCCCTCGGCCCCGACATGGTGACGAGGATGGGATACGGGGAAAGCACGATAGAACTAGAATTAGTTGAAAACTGCCCTTGGCGAAGTGGGAGACGCGACGTAGCAAGCGTCGTGGAACTGGAGGCGCAT
>NW_005842567.1:65691-73298 GCF_000455745.1 Alligator sinensis | reverse complement strand
GGTTCCATGTGAATTTTGTAAATATTAGTGAAATAACTGTTTTAAGAGAATTCTTTTCACAGATCCGGAATTCAGAGTGCGTGGCGGAGAGAAGCCCCAAGAAGGATAACATCATCGGCAGAAGTGAGGGCTTGACGCGTGACTTCGCCATGACGCCCACTGAAGCCCTGATCGTGCAATTTTTTGTTATGAATCTGGTTACGTGTGTATGTATTTGTGCCGGCTATTATTTAATTCGATCCCTGGAGGACGAACTTCTTATGTTAGCTAATTTTGTGTTTACCCGTTTAGTTCAACGACCCATTATAAGAGCTACTGGTGACCCAAGTGACGAGCGTGTGGTATAATTCAGCTGTGCCTTCAGCAAGGGGGGATGTCATGACCCAAAGGGTATGATTTTGTGTGTGCTTCAGCACTGCAAAATTATTTCCTGCCACATGGAGCTTTCTTTGCACGGTGCAATTCTCAGTTGTACAGAGAAAACCCTGGTGCAAAGGAGTTCCCGTCACCGGCATGCAAATTTGTGTCCCACTATTGGCTGTTTCTAAATTATTCCCACGTGGTGGCTAGCAATTGGCTTGCTAGCTGTATAAGAGGCTTGAGCGGTTTCCGCCCAAGTTGGAGGAAGAGGAGGACTTCACATCTTGTGAAGAACTCTAAGCACTGAGGAGCCCAACGAACCCAGCGTGTGCCTTAAGAGGATATAGGGGCCTGATCAACCTCTAGCCTCTCCCCATCGCCGCCTGATCCCTCGACGTACCCTTCCCTGCGCGCTCGGTCCACGGAGCCTAGCAAACTTCGTGTGTGTGTATCCAGAGCTCTTTCCGGGTTATATCAAGAGGCTCAAGTTTTTCTGCAGGTCTTGTTCGTGCGAGTTTTCTTTTCGTTTGTAACTGCAATGCAAGCAAGTTTTCCTGCCTGCACCGCGACCATCTACAGTGTAAGTAAAATAATCTTTAATCAACCGCTACGAGTCCATGTCTAATTCTAGTTTGCCGTGCCGACCACCCTTTTCCCTGGCCCACGTGCCCGGGCTGCTGGCCACAGCCCCTTGGCCCTGACAGAGGGAAGCAACCTTGTAACAGATGATGTGGAACAGTCTGAAGTAATCAATGCCTTTTTTACCTCAGTCTTCACAGGAAAAATCAGCTCTGAGACTACTGCACCTGGCAGCATAGTGTGTGGAAAAGCTTTAGGGTATGAATACCCTTCATCAGGCAGATGCTTTCTCAGCCTGACGAGGGGTATTTGTACCTGAAGGTTGTTAAGGAAAAGTTTTTCCAACAATTTGGGTTGGTCTAATAAAAGATACAGGGCGAGAAGTTTTGAAGTCTGTTCACCAGAGCACCCCAAGGGATGACAAGATTGAATGGTCACAAACTTCTCTGCGACCATTTCAGGCTGGACATAAGGAAGAACTTCTTTTCTGTCTGAGCCCCCAAGGTTTGGAATAGACTGCCGTTGGAGGTGGTTCAAGCACCCACTTTGAATGCCTTCAAGACACTTTTGGATGTTTATCTTGCTGGGATCCTATGACCCCTGCTGACTTCCTGCCCCTGGGCAGGGGGCTGGACTTGATGTTCTTCCGAGGTCCCTTCCAGCCCGAATGTCTATGAAATCTATGAAAGGTGAAGGGCTCACAGTGGAAAAGAGCAGGTTAGGGATTACTTAGAAAAGCAGGATGTGTACAAGGCCATGGGGCTGGATGCAATGCATTTGAGGGTGCCTGGGACTTTGCTATTGTGATTGCAGAGCCATTATCTTAAAAACTTGAGGTGATCAGGAGAGGTTCCAGATTATTGGAAAAAGGAAAATATAGAAGAACTAGATTCTGGGGAACTACAGGCTGGTCAGCCTCACCTCAGTCCCTGGAAAAATCATGGAGCAGGTCCTCAAGGAATCCATTTCTAAGCACTTGGGGGAGAAGAAGGTGATTAGGAACAGTCAGGATGGATTCGCCAAGGGCAAGTCATGCCTATCCAATCTGACTACCTTCTCTGATGAGATGACTGGCTCTGTGGATGTGGGGAGACCAGTGGATGTGGTATACCTTGACTTTAACAAGGCTTTTTATACCTTCTTCCACAACATTTTCACAAACAAGCTAAGGAAGTCCAGGTTGGATGAATGAACTGTAAGGTGGATAGAAAACTGGCTGAATCATCAGGCTCAAATGGTAGTAATAAATGGCTTGGTTTCTAGTTGGCAGTCAGTATCAAGTGAAGTGCCCCAGAGGTTGGTCCTGGGGCCAGTTTTGTTCCATATCTTCATCAATGATCTAGAAGATGGGATGCAGTGCACCCTCAGCAAGTTTTCAGATAATACTTAGCTGGGGGAAGTACTAGATACTCTGAAGGGTAGGGTTAGTATTCAGAGAGACCTCAATAAATTGGAGGATTAGACCAAAAGAAAGTTCATGAGGTTCAATAAGGATAAGTGCAAAATCCTGCACTTAGGACAGAACAAGCCCATGCACCACTATACTCTGGGGACTGACTGGCTAAGTATGAGCTCTGCAGAAAATAGCCTGGGGGTTACAGTAGACAATAAGGTGATTATGAGCAGGGATCCTGGTTTTGTCTGATAAAAACAAATCCCAAATTTTCAGATTAAAAAAGTAGCCCAAAATCCACAGTTCTCTGTGATTAAAATGAACCACCACCATATATATACATATAAGTTTATCAGGGGTGACCACCAGTATCTGGGGAAACGTTTGTTCACCAGAGCGCCCCAAGGGATGACGACTAGGTCGAATGGTCATAAACTACTACAAGACCGTTTCAGGCTGGACATAAGGAAGAATTTCTTTACTGTCCGAGCCCCCAAGGTCTGGAACAGCCTGCCACCGGAGGTGGTTCAAGCGCCTACATTGAACACCTTCAAGAGCAAACTGGATGCTCATCTTGCTGGGATCCTATGAACCCAGCTGACTTCCTGCCCTTTGGGCAGGGGGCTGGACTCGATGATCTTCCGAGGTCCCTTCCAGCCCTAATGTCTATGAAATCTATATACATATACATATATATACATACATACATATATATATATATTTTAGATGAACCCTTATGAGAGAGCTTCTTAATGGTCACAATATGTTTTCCTGAGAAGCTGCACAGCAAAACACAATTAATAAAAGTAATACTTGGATTTTGACACAACAATCAGTAGAACAGTGTTTTTCATCCTGTGGTCTGTGGACCCCTGAGAGTCCATAGACTATGTTTAAGGAGTCCAAGAAAGACAACTACGATCAATCAAAAATATGTGAATACCTACACGTACAATTCAAAGGGATCTGCATCTCCATTTAAAATTTCCAAAGAGGTTCACACCTCTATTCGAAATGTTTTATGGGTCTGCAAATAAAAAAGGTTAAAAAACATTGCAGTAGACTATTCCACAGTGGCAGCAGTGCATGTAACTTTATGTGTTCAAGGAGTAGTGCTCTAACCAAAATAACTAAAAAGAGACCAGAAACCAAATGCATACATTTGAAGAAGATTCACAAACATGAAGTAAGAAGCAGTATCTTCACAGGGCTGGATTAACCCTGTACAGGAGGGACAAGACAGGGAGGAAAGGTGGGCGTGGGGCGCTCTACGTCAAGGAGGAATACACATCCTATTCTAGTAGCACAAGGTCAGATGAGGGGCACACTGAAGTGCTCTGGGTTAGAATACAAGGGAGTCAAGGGGAAAGGGACTTAACGGTGGGGGTCTACTACAGGCCACCCAACCAAGGGGAAGAGTTAGACCGGGAATTCTTAAGTAAGCTCACAGAGGTAGTTAGGTCATAAGACGTGGTCATCATGGGGGACCTGAACTTTCCAGACATCTGCTGGGAAGAACAGTCAACCAGGTCTGACTGCTCACGTAGGTTCCTAGCTGAGATACAGGACCTCCATCTAACCCAGGAGGTGCATAGCCCCAACAGGGGAGATGCCTTCTTGGATCTGGTGCTGGCCACAGGCGACGACCTCATGAGGGAGCTGTGGGTGCTCGACCACCTGGGTGACAGCGATCATCGCCTGCTGGAATTCACCATCCAGCGCAAGGTGGCAAAAGCCTGCAGCAAGGCAGCAGCCCTGGACTTCAGGAGGGCGGATTTCAATGAGGTAAGAAGAATAGTTGGGGAAGTACTGAGGTCCTGGAGGGGAGGGGAGTCGGGTGTCCAAGGAAGTGGTTGTTCCTTAAGAAGTCGATTCTCCAAGCCCAAAGGGAGGTAATCCCAACAGGGATCAAAGTGGGCAAGATGGTGCAAAAACCCCCATGGCTCACCAAAAGCATACAGGAACGTCTCCTAGCTAAAAGGGAGGCGTACACCCAATGGAAGGGAGGATCTATCACCAGGAAGGACTATACCTCGGTTGCTCGGGGCTGCAGGGGGGTAGTCAGGAAGACCAAGGCGGAGAAGGAACTGGGACTAGCTACCTGGATCAAGGACAACAAGAAGTACTTTTTTAAATACATAGGGGGCAAAAAGAAAGTACTGGGTAATGTGGGGCCTCTGCAAGACACGCTAGGAAATCTGGTTGTCACAACAGTCGACAAGGCTAACCTATTTAACGATTTCTTTGCCTCCATTTTCATGAGCAGCGACCGGACCAGCCCACCCCCTGGAACCCTCTCAGGCCCCGGGAGAGGCGCACCCAGGCCTAGGGCCAATGAGGATCTAGTCAGGGAACTTCTGGAGGGATTGGACGTATTTAAATCAGCTGGTCTTGATGACCTCCACCCCAGAGTGCTGAGGGAATTAGCAGAGATCATTGCGGGACCCCTGGCATGGCTTTACGAGCACTCGTGGTGCTTTGGTGTGGTGCCAGAGGACTGGAAAAGGACCAGTGTGGTTCCCATTTTCAAAAAAGGGAGGAAGGAGGACCCAGGAAACTATAGGCCAGTTAGTCTTACCTCGAACTTGGGTAGGCTTTTTGAGACAATTATCCTGGCACATGTCCATGAGGGGCCAGCAGGGGAGGTTATGCTTAGGGGCAACTACTATTTAAAAGTTTCATTTAAATAAAATTTATAATTTCAATCTCAAATTGTTAAATGCAAACCTATTTTTTCTTACATATTATATGTATAAAGGCAATTCATTACATTTTGAAACATTGCTTTGACCTAAAGTTCAAAACATTGTCTTGTGAAAATATCAAAACTGGACTTGTCAATATTAGTGTGAAAATTAATAAAAATAGATGCCTTTTTAAAAAAATTTCATATATGATGATAACAAATCTATTTTTAAAACTAGTAGTGACTGTTTCAGACCTGAAGAGCAGTTTAAGTTGACCCAATCTTATAAAAAATCATACACATTGTAAAAATGCCAATTGTAAAACAACAGGCTTATGATTATGTATTTAGTTCAGCTCTGGTGAATCAATACAGTCCTAATAATGCTCCATGAAAACTGAAAAATATATTTAGAAATGGTGCAGTTAATTTTAAAAGTGTTTTTACAGGTTTTATGACAATATTTGTAAACTTTTTAAAGCTGTCTTTGGAACACAGCAAACTGCTAGCTCAATAAAATCATGTGCTTTGCACAAAAGGGATTAACTAGAGCTAAGAGATGCAACAAAGGCTATAAAACAGAATATCATAAATACGCAAATGATAGGAGGAATGATACTAAAATACTTGATTTTAACAAGGCTTTTGATATATGGTTTCCCACAACATTCTCCCAGGCAAGCGAAGGAAGTACGGGCTGGATGAATGGGCTGTAAGGTAGATAGAAAACTGGCTGAAGTATTGGGCTTAGAGGGTAATAATCAATGGCACAATGTTTATTTGGCAGCTGGTATCCAGTGGAGTGCACCAGGGGTAATTCCTGGGGCTGGCTTTATTCAATGTCTTCATCAGTGCCCTGGAAGATGGCATAGAGTGCACCCTCAGCAAGTTTGCAGATGACACCAAGCTGAGGGGAGTAGTAGTACACTGGAGGGTAGGTTTAGGATTTAGAGTGAGCTAGACAAATTGGGGGATTGGGTCAAAAGAAATCTCATGAGGTTCAACAGGGACAAGTGCAAAGTCCTGCACTTAGGACAGAACAATCCCATGCACCAGTACAGGCTGGGGACTGACTGGCTGGGCAGCAGCTCTGCAGAAAAGGACCTGGGACTTACAGCGGACAATAAGCTGAATATGAGCCAGCAGTGCCCTTGTTTCCAAGAAGGCTAATGGCATACTGGGCTGCACTGGTGGGTGTGTTGCCAGCAGGTAAAGGGAAGTGATTATTCCTCTCTATTCAGTACTGGCAAGGCCACAGTTGGAGTACTGTGTTCAGTTTTGGGACCCCTGCTACAGAAAGCATGTAAACAAATTGGAGAGAGTCCAGTGAAGGACAACAAAAATGGTGAGGGGGTTGGGGCACATGACTTATGAGGACTGGCTGAGGGAACCGGGCATACTTAATTTGGAGAAGAGAAGACTGATGGGGGGGATTTAATAGCAGCCTTCAACTACCTGAAGGCAGGTTAGAAAGAGGATGGAGCTTTACTGTTCTTAGTGGTGGCAGATGACAGAACCAGGAGCAGTGGTCTCAAGATGCAGCAAGGGAAGTTTAGGTTATATATTAGGAAAAACTCTCTCACTAGGAGGGTAGTAAAACACTGGAACAGGTTACCCAGAGAGGTGGTGGAATCTCCACCCCTGGAGGTTTTCAAGACCTGGTTAGACAAAGCCTTGGCTAGGATGATCTAGCTGGGGATGGTCCTGCTTTGAGCAGGGGGTTGGACTAGATGACCTCCAGAGGGCCCTTCCAACCCTAATTTTCTATGATTCTATAAAAAGGAAGCATCTTTATGAGCATGGTTTGAAAAGAGGTAGGAAAATGAGAGACTAAATATATTTGTAGAAGGAAAGTGTTTTTACTGTTAAAACGGGCTGCTTTGCAATGTATGGTATCTGCTTCTGTAACACAGAAGATGCACAAAGAATGAATTCCAAGTATGATAACCAGGGGCTGCAAAATATATGATTTCAAATGACTAGATACTGATGACTAAAAAAGCAAACTGGGAATTTCTGAGGGTTATACCTGGAAGTGATGAAAGTTCTTCAGAAGGTAATCCTACCATATTTATTAATATTTTCTTACTTGGACTTTCCCCCCAACAGTATCAATATTTTTAAAAGTTATTTTATCCAGTTTATCTTTGAACTACAGTTTCCCCCTGTCTAATGAGGTATGCAGGTGTATACTAACACACAAAATATCTCTACCTACTTAACCAATAGACATGGACACTCATGTGATTTCTAACAGAGCTATGGATTGTGGGTCCTCCTCAGAAATGATTGAACTTGACAAAGTTACAAAAGGCCAATAATAGAAACTATTTTAAAGCCTTGACTTCAGTAAATAATATTAATAAAACTTTCTATTTCAATTTAAGATGTTATAACATATCAAAACTTACATTAAAATATGGTATTAAAAGGAGGAAAAATCTTCCAGTACAGCAGCAAATAAACAAATGGTATTTGTATCTGCCCAGCTTAAAACATATTAGTGGCTTTATTGTTTATATTACATTATTGCCCAAGTTCCTATCATAAATCAGAGATGTATTCTACTAGGCCTTGTTCAAGTTAATA
>NW_005842567.1:55630-65681 GCF_000455745.1 Alligator sinensis | reverse complement strand
CTTTCCCAAACAGCTTACAATCTAAATAGACAAGGCAGAAAAAGGAGAAAGGAAATATTATCTCTATTTTAGAGGAAGAACTGAGGTAAAGACAGGGTAAGAGTATGTCTGAAGTGCACAATGCAGTGTAGCATAACAATATCCAAAAATGGAGCATGGATTTCAGTAGCTAGCTGCTTCCTCTGCTTATATGGCACCAGCTCAGCCATCTTTTCCAAGCACCACCGTGTGCAATGCAGACATACCCCAAGAATTTGGTTGTGAATAGTGCTAGATCCTTTGGCCCTGCTCCAGCAGAGCACTGGAGACAGAACATTATGAGAGCCTGGTCTAGGGTTTTAGAGGAGTAGACAGAAGCAGAAGCTCATTTCTGTGAAATTGTTATGGACTGCCTGTCTGTGCACTCAGAACTTACAGAGCACAAAGTTTGTCTTGGGGTCCAAGTCCCAGTTTTGAAATGTTTTCCATCCCTTCAAATATGAGATGGTCAGAAGTTGGGGTTGTGCTTTATTCCATTCTAGTGGCAGGCATGAGAATTGATCTGGATTTTTCTCTTCGGCAATCCCTCACAGTTGAGGATGATTGTCATCTATAATTGTCTTATCTGTGGATCCAAAGATGGCTGATGAGGCCAATCTGGGATCAACAGACTCTTCTTCATCTCAGGAAACAGTGTTCTCCAGAGTCCTACTTTAAATCTGAATTACTGGAGCTGGGAACTGCTCATTAAGAGCTCATTGATGGAGTACCTTAAGCTTCTGAATGTTAAGCATCAGTCCCATTTTCTTGTTTGCCTCAGTAAAGATGTCGATGTCTGTTTCCAAGTGAACATACACATACACAATATACAGTATTGAACATACACCCATCAGAGTACTGGGTGGAGTTGTGAGACTTGTTGCTGCCACAGCTGTTGCTAGAACCCCCTTGCCAGCTGTGCCGCCAGCAGCATGAGGAGTAATATACTGGGGAGGGGCAGAGCCACGCTGCCCTCACCCCTTCCTGCTGTCATCTGTTAATGTGCTGGGCCATGGCTCTACCCCAGAGGGGAGGTAGGGTGTCAGGCAATGTGCGTGGCCTGAGGGGAGTGGTAGTGGTGGCAGCTGGGTCATGGTGGTGGGGTAGAAACATGGCCTGTGACACAAGCAGCTGGCAGTGGGAGGAGTTGAGGGCAGCGTGGCTACAATTTCATCACTCCTCATGCTGCTGGCAGCATGGTTGGCACAGTGGTTGAAGCAGCAGGCACATGCCCTGCCGTGCCCCACACCCCCCTTCCCCACATACTCACCCCTACCCCACACATTGGGGGGCTGGGGCCTGGAGGTGGGTGGCCGCGGTTCAGGAGTGAGGGGCACCAGTAGGTCTTGCGGGGAGTGGAGGGCTGTTGGTTGGGACTGAGGGGTACCAGCAGGGCCAGGGGGCTGCAAGTCGGGAGTGAGGGGCACTGGCAATTTGCACAATGATGACTGTCACTTGGGAATAATGGAAGACCACCTCTTGATATTGTTGATAACGTTTTGCTGTTGCTGTTGATTTCTGTTTTTAAAATTTAGACGCGAGTTGTTTTAACTAGTAGTACCTAATGATTATTTGGGGGCCAGAATACTTATGTGTTTTCTACTTGAACTATTTAATGGGTTGCTACTATCTGTCAATGTTTAGAAATGGGTCCCAGTCCAAAAAAGTTTGAGAACCACTATTCCAACCCCCTGCTTGAGACAGGATTGAGAAAAAGTTTCAGAGAAAAATCAATGAAACCTTCCTTTCACAACTTTTCCTGGTGAGAAATAAGGAAGTTACTTGTCAGCCCTGTCACCTACATTGTTAACATTCTGGGCCTATCATTGTTTCCAAAATGTATTCATAGCCTAGAACATCTTGTTGAGATTTCAAACTAATTTTGAATGATTTACAGGAACTCTCCTATTGAACAATTAAAAAAAATAAAGCAAATCTTGAGACTTTAATTAAACAAAACCAAGATTAAATTAAAAGAGGAATCTCATTCTGTTGCCCAAAATGCCAATACAGTTAAAATGTAAAAAAAAAAAAGTTTTATATGAACAGAAAGCAGACTTGTCTGAAAATATAAAGAGCAGTTTGGAAAACATCAAGCAAGTATTCCTCTTACGCTATTTTCTTGAAATTTCAGAAACTGATTATGGGGAAAAACCTTTTCTAGGTAACATTGTCTATACTCCTTGCATGGAAAGTTTGTTCGCAAGTGGAGCCAGGTGAATAATTCGTTTTTTCTTTTTGCTGGCCGAACCAAGTATCCACTCCCAAAAAATGTGGGGGTTCACCTGAAGTCAGTATGAAATGATTTTGTTGTTGTTTTCTCAATGAAATAAAAGTCTTCAATATTATTTGGGGCTGTTTAATCTGAAATGAAATGTTTTCCTATATTTTATAAAATTTGGGCAGCTGTTAATTAAACATTGAAATATTTCATTCAAGCTATGAAACATTTTCACATTTTCCATTTTTTATGCCAAAACCATTCACAAATCATTTTTGTTAACCCAAATATGGCATATTTTGCCAGGTAGATTGTCTGCCAGATAGAAAATTATCAGTCAATTTTATTGACGCATAGATCTGGCTTCAAATATTATGATTCCTGTGGCTTCCAGAAAGCTGTTAGATTCTATTGTGCCAAAAGCCTGGTTTCAGATGTTGGTGCTGGACTCTTCTTCTCCATGGTCTCTTTGATAGATCACAGGAACTGAAGACCTGGGTTTTATTCTCAGCTCCTGCACTGAGTTGGTGTGTGACCTTAGGGTGTCACTTCCACTCTAATGCTGTTTTTCCCTCCTATCCTTGGTGTTTTTCCATGTTTAGATTAGAAGCTATTCAGCATAAGGCTTGTTTTGTAATGTGATTTTGTTGTACTTAGGACAACAGAATGGCACTACTTAATATAAATAATTAATAATAATGATATGCTTTGGTGAACCTCAAGGAAGATGTAGCCTGACCTTAAAAAACACTATTGGGCTTTCCAAAAGTGATTCCTTAACTATAGTGGACCACAGGACTTATAAGGGAATGATCCAAAGATCAGTGAAGACAAGGTGTGTCTTCTTGCTGCTTTTGGTGGGCTTTACATCTGGTATCATCCAAAGGAGAAAGCAAAGAACTATTAAGGGGAAAGCACGAATATTGGCAGAGCTGGAAGCTAGCTTCCCTTACAATAGTCCTGCAAAAATGGCCTTGATCCTATACCGCCTCAAAAAAAATAACAGGCCCATCACCACAGTGACCCCAGCAGCATACTGATGTATTGACATATAACCATCTCAAATAACAATTATTTCACCATATTTTCACCATTATTTCACGTATTAGATCACCATCATCATCACTTCCTACTAACCCTAGGGACATGGAAGCCTCCAGTCCAATCACCACACTTTCTACAAGTCATTCTGACCTACCCAACACAAACCCTTTTTCTAAGATTCAGCTGCTGGAAGTTGGGATGCACATTATAATTCAGAAAACATGGTAACAACAGTTTCTGTGGCTTAAGCCTCTGCCAGGGGAAAGCAAAAGTCAAGCTGCACCTGCTCTACACAGGGCTCCTTAGCTGATGGCTGTGGCACTTTTTCATTTTACTGCCCACTCTCCCTCCTCCCGCCAAGCAGAGGCTTTCAAGGAAAGATCTATTTTTTTCTTTGTGCTGCCTTTCAAAAACAAAGTATTTTATTCAGGGTTGTGTTGGATGGAAGAAAATATGGTAATAACCCCCTATGGTATGGTTCTAGGTTAAGGGAGAAGCAGCCATTTAGAGCTAAAATTCTGGCCATACAGCGATCCTACCTAAATAGACAGGACACTTCAGATAATTCTAGTCTGTTAACATTTTGTTATTCCTAAATGTCCTCTTGTTTGTTTACAGCTTTTTGGTATTGTTTAAAATTAGCAAAATGAATGCAAAAAGCCTATACCAAATACCTATTATTAGAAATGCTTCATAGGGGAAAAACACATCCCTTTTCCCTTTCTGCAGTGCACTGCCTTTCCTTGAGATTATTTCACCTTCAAGGTGGTAGCATCAGTTTTCCCTGAAGACCTGGTCCAGACTGGTTCAAAGGAACAGTTTCATTGACATTTATCTCAAAGGAAAAAACATTTTTAGAACGGCTTTTTACATAAAATAATGCTCTTTTTTCCTTTTGTTTATTATGAAGGTAGGAGTTAACAGGACAAAACAATTTATACTCCTTGCTTACATTACATTTCAGCATTGGGTTTGTGGATTCACACAATGTGCAGAATGTTGTGGAGTATCGTAGCTTTGCTTTCACAGTCTGATGCTTTGGGAAAGATTGTTTAGCCACCCACTGGATGCTTTGGGAAAGATTGTTTAGCCACCCACTAGATGTCTGGATTCCCTAAAGGCTTCTTGATGTTTGTTGGGAAGAGGTTAGGGGATAAATGCTTGATTCAGGTCCATTATGTAAAACTATTGTAACCCGGGCGGTACTCCAAAAGATACCCCCTCTCCAATTGAAGGGATCAAAGCAGGTGCACAAGCACTGTGGGAGGTGTAGGGACTCTCCTCCCCCTATAGAGCAGAGCCAGACCACCACTGGGGACTTAACCACATACCTTTTAATGAGGCAACATAACAGGCATAATCAGGGGGTATAGTGGACACCACAATGCCCCAAGGGGGCAGGATTCAACAAAGGTTAGACATGTACAATAAAAGACAGGGTTAACAAAATATAAAAGCACAAACAGCAGAGCAAGCAATACTGGTTGGGGAAATATAAAAAGGCACAAAATGTCAAAGGAATATAGGGCCTAGGTACCTAGCAGGGGAGAAGCCAATGGCTCTTTTCTACTGAAAGAGGAATTTTCTCCTTATTAGCTTACTCACCCCAAGTCACCAAAGCTGGGACTTGAACTCAGATCTCCCATGTAGTAGGCAAGAACACTGCTACACAGCCACCAGCATTGGTACTGTTGCAAGCTGCTAGGGGTCTTGACTTTCCTGGAGCCCCGGCCTCACATCGAGCTGCCTGGTCTCCGATTGGAGGAGCTGGAAGCCAAGCTGGGAACCCCTCAGGTCGCTGCTCAGATCCTCCTGCTGGCCACAGCCTCTCGTAGAGGATCCTGGAGCCCAGCAGGGAGCCTCTCCTGCCAGCCACACGCTGTGCTACTGAGGGTCCAACTGCTGCCTGCAGGTCCTGCGCCTTCAGGCTCTTCTGGGGCAACTGCTTCTGCCCCACTGGTTCAGCTCTTGCCAGCTCTTTGAAGCTCCTTCCTCATAGTCCCTCACTGGTCTCTCCCCTGAGTCAGCCATGCTGCCCCTTTTATCCTCCTCCAGGTGACCCCAGGGGCCAATCAGGGGACATGAGGGGTGAATCTCTGGGGTCTGATTGGTGAGGAAAGGGAATCCCAAGTCCTCCAATCATCTTTTACCTCTTCAAAACCCCTGGGCCAAATCATTACCAGATTGGTGAGGAAAGGGAATCCCAAGTCCTCCAATCATCTTTTGCCCTTTCAAAACCTCTGGGCTAGGTCACTGCCAGCTAGCCCGTCACACTATCTATAATGCAGAACTGATTTGGAAAGCAGATACACTGTACAATAAAAAAGTCGTGGGAGTGGAGGCAGGGATTATTTAATGCCTTAGATCTTTTAACTATAAAATTAAAATATGGTAGTTCATCTTCCCTAAAGCCATGGGAGTCCCATAAGAGCTAGGTATGCTATAAGGGTGCTGTAAGTCTTCATTTATTAATATCTATAAAGACTCTTATAATCTTTAGGCATACACTGCTATATAAATGCCATGAAGCATTCTTATTTTAGCAGCCTGCAAAACAGCAAAAGCAATGACAAAATTTTAAAGCAAAGCACCAATCTAGAAAAATCCCTATGTAATTGATTCCCTTCTGGCGAAGTTGTAAGCCATTTTACCAAATGATAGGAATTTTTTAAAGATCAATTTAAAACTAACTCTTCCTTACTGTTTGCTAAGAAAGGATTTTTTTCACTCAGTTCAGTGAAAACCACCTTGCATTTCACTCCTTTTCTTCTATAGGGCTCTTGCTATTACCTTCATTCTTCCAGTCCAAACTTCTCAGTTATTCCTTAAACCAAATTATGGAAAGATTAATTTCCTGATTGCTGCCTTTCTTACTCTGGAAGACATAGTCCAGTCCATATTCACTGGCTCTAGTACTGAACAGCCAAAATATCATTTTCCCACGTTGAGAAGAAGGCAGTCATCAGAGATTAAGTCAGTGAGACAAGCAAGTCTGCCCAGTGTTGCAATCTTATTAATACCCATCCACTGACATGCTTTGAACCTGAAATTTCATTAGTAAGGATGCTCTAAGCTTCTCCCTATCTTCCCATTAGTGAGTTCTCAGCCTGCATCATACCCAAGAGCAGCTGCTGGGTAAGGCCATCACCAGTTAGTTAGCATGGACCAGTAGGCTTGGGCAGGAAGGGTATCAGTGGAGCATGCTCAAGTACAGATGGTCCTGCACTGTGAACAAGCCCTAAGAGGTGGAATAACACTTGAGTCAACAAGATTTAGGGTCCTGCAATCTTCCTCTTTCATGAAAAATTACACTGTGCAGATGGACAGTTATGGAGGAACAGTCAAAACCATCTTCAGTTTCTAGAAGGGAAGGAAGAAAATGGTATGCAATCAGCCATTTTGCCCATGAAGTAGGGCTGTGTGAAGCTTCGGTTCACGATTTGATTCAGAGAAAATTTGGCCCAATTCGGAGGCCGAATCTCCAAATCCAAATCGAATTGCTCACAGCTTAAATCTTTCTGAATCGATTTGGAGCCTCCAAATTGATTTGGAACAGATTCAGAAGAGATTCAATGATTTGGAGATTCAGAAGGCAGTCTTTGAGGGGAAACAGAAACTTAGAAAAGGGAGGGGGAGCAGAGGAGGGGGAGCAGGGGGAGGACTGACATCTCTAGCTGGCCAGTGAGTGTGATTTCTCCCTGATTCCCTTTCTAATCACAGTGTCTTGGGGAGGGACATAGAAACAGCATAAAGGCCTCTGTCTGCAGGCTTTTCTGTCTCTTTTCTGAGCTGTTTCTGTCTGAGCAACAGTCTCTCAAAGGTACTGTGGCTGCTGGGCTGAATTCCTAGTCAGTGGCCTGCTGCTTTTTGCTCTTAGACAGGATTTGATAGGATATAGCTTAGTTTATCTTAGCTTAGCTTATTTTAGAATCCCTCTACTTCCAATTTGTTTCTTTCAATTTATATTTGTTTTGCTTTTTTCCCAATACTTCTTAAAGAGAAAGCTCAGTGTTTTCCCTGGCAGTGTGATCCATCACTGTGCAGGGAAGCACACATTGCACATATTCACACACACATCATAAAAGAACAAAAAGTCAGATATTCATAGAAGAAGAGATTCAGATTATACATGGTAGTTATTAGTTATTAATATTATTATAGTTAGTTTACATACAGACTAAAGACAACACAGAAGAAGAAGTCAGATAGAGATTCAGATTGAGATTAACATTAACACACACAACACAGAACTCAGAGTCTTAGAAGAAGAAGAAGAATATATTTTAGGTATACTACACAACACAGAACAATACACAACACAGAACAATACAGTAAAGAAACACAACCCAGAAGAAGAAGAGTCATTCACCCATTCAGAGTCAGGGCAGAGAGCATATCACTGAAGAACAACACTCTCACACACACCATATTCTTATTAATAATTAATAATCAAGCCGCAGTCCACTATAGACAACACAAAGCAAAGCAAACAAATCATATAACCTAGAAGAAATCAGACACACACACACTGTTTGCAGCACAGGAAAGATTAATATGAAGCATGCTGGAAAGGCAGGTGCCAGGTCTTCTGGCAGGGGAGGGAGAGGGGCTACATGGGGTAGGTGGAGAGCTAGAGCTGCAAGTTCCACCCCCACCCCCTCCAAACAGATGCGTCCTCTTCCCAAGCAGCAAGGAGGCTTTCGCTGCCAGCAGATGCAAGGAGGTGGGAGCAGACCTGACATCCTTGCACTTGCACCACCTCCCCTAACTCCAGAAATAGGCACCAGAAGCAGGATGACTCTCCTCCACCCCAATTTCATTTCCCAGTGTGAGCCTCCCACAGCCAGAGGAGGAGCTGGAGCTGGAACCAGGGGACCTGAGCAACCTGGCTAAAGCAATTCTGGGGACCAAGGAGGAGTCTGAGTTTGTGCTTCACATGCCTCAAAGTTCCCCTAGACCCAGGTCTCCTTCTCCAGAAAGCACCTCAGAGGAGGTGAGGTTGAGGTTGTGGAGGCTCAGGAAAGTGACTCAGCTGAGGCAGCTCCTCCTGTTGTTCTGCCTTAGCCTTCTGAGGAAGAGGATTAGTCAGGATTTCCACACACACCCCAGAAGTGGGGAAGTAGCATAGTGTGGGATCATTTTGAGGTGGCAGATGATCCCAGGTTTGCTATCTACCAGCACTGTCGAAGGCAGATCAGTCAGGGCAAGGGGGTGAAACACTTCACCACCATGCCGATGCTGCTGCATCTCAGAAGGCAGCACCCCTTTGCCCTTCTGCCTTCTCAGTCTGGCACCAGTGTGAGCGTGCCCAAACGAAAGTCTCCTGCTTGCTCCAAAGCCCCCATCACCACAAATCAGAGGCAGGCCACCCTGGAGCATTGGGAGAAAGCTGCAGACAGAGGCAGGGTGCGTTCCCAAGGTGCGTGAGATCACCCAGACCACTGGGAAGATGCTTGCTCTGGATAGCCAGCCTTTCTCCTCAGTTGAGCGGCCAGGGTTCAGGTGGTTCATGGCACTCATGGACCCATCTTACCAAGTGCCCGCACACACCACCTTTAGCAAGACAGTAGTGCCGTCCCTGTATGAGGCATGCAGGGAGTACTTGAGGGAGGAGCTGTGCAAGGCAGGGCCACAGGTAGCCTAGCACTTCACCTCCGACATCTGGAGCAGCCAGAGTGGTGATCGCACCTACCTCTCCCTTACAGGGCACTGGTATGACCAATCAGGCAGTCAGTGGGCTCTCCTCCAAGCCGAGGTGCTGGATGAGTCCCACATGGCAAAGGAGATCATGGTGGCCATGAACTGCATGGTACAGGGGTAGCTCGTTGGGCAGACTGAGCTCACCCGTGGGTTCATGGTCACAGACAATGGGGCCTATATGGTCAAGGCTGTCTGTGATGCCAACTTTGTTGGCATCTGCTGTGTGGCACACAGGCTGCACCTCATAGTGAGAGATGCCTTGGAGGGGGAGAGGTCTGCTGGTGATGGCACCGCCACTACCACTACTAGCCAGCTCATTTCATAATGCAGGAAGGTGGCAGGCTACTTCCACCGCAGCATCAAGGGGGGCAAGATGCTGTGGGGGAAGCAGGCACAGCTGAGCATCACACAGTACAAAATCATGCAGAATGTGGAGACTCGGTGGAACTTCACATACCTGATGCTTGAAAGACTGGTAGAGCAACAGAAGGCCATCCATGAGATGGCCTTGTTTGGGGAGATCGGGATAGGCAGTCCCCTTAACAGAGATGAGTGGGTTACCATCTCCCAGATCTTGGTGGTCCTCAGGCCCTTGCAAGAGGCCACCAAGACCCTCAGCACTGGCGATGCCCTCCTTAGCCAGGTGATCCCCATAGTGAGGGAACTGGAGAACCAAATGGAGAAGTTCCAGGGGATCAGTGTTCCTGGCTGGGGAAGGCCACTGTCACCAGACATGCAGGCACTGGTGAGGTAGCTGAAGAAGGGCATCAGGAGACGGCTGGATCCCTTGTGGTCCAGTACAGTCCACATGCTGGCGGGCATGTGTGACCTGAGGGTGAACAGGAGCATGTGCACTCACAGCACCAAAACCCTCAATCAGTGGACGCAGGTGCTGGTCAATAGAGTCAGAGAGGCAGAAGGGCAGAGGTGAGAGGATGTGGGAGAGGGGGAGCCACTTTCCTGTGACAGCACTCCCAGCACCAGCACCAGCACCAGCACCAGCATCAGCCAGTCTCCTCCACGTCAGCCACTGCCAATGTGGGCCAAGGGCATGGCTTCAATGCTGGG